>NC_136809.1:31741867-31874367 GCF_951216825.1 Electrona antarctica | reverse complement strand
CATTTTTTTCCCTCCACACATTGTGAGGTCTGTCTTTTTGTCATAGCTCCAGTCCCGTCATCTGACCTAGAAATGTCTCATATGAGGCTACTGGACACAATAAAATCCTGAGTTGGACATTCTAGGAGTTGTTACCACATTGACCCTGGGTTCATTTGGTTACATTTGTACATTCAAGAGTTAAATCAACACTGGGCTTTACTGTGCAGTGCGCGCACGCACGCACAAACGCACACGCGCGCACACACACACACACACACACACACACACACACACACACACACACACACACACACGCATGTATGCATGTACACTCTCACACCGAGACAAATATCTGACTGTTAGAGGAAGTTATTTGCAGGAATAGACTTCCTTTTCACTGACATCACTGGGCTTTGCATAAAGTCAAAGTAATTTGCCATTTCAGTTATATTGTCTCCCATATACTGTAGTATCTCTAAAACACAATTTATGTTATGTTTTTGTGAGGCCATGCAGTAATTTCACTTAGAAAAGAAAGTGGTTGATAAAAACAAAACCACGGTCAAGAAACAGTTTTGAATGTATTACTAATGACATGTGTGTGTTTCACAATAGGATCATAACACTGTACACTTCCATTTTTGGGTGTCGTTTCCCTTTTGGTGGTAGTTAAAGGACGACTTCACCTATCTTTATATAATTGGTCCTCTCCTCACTAATGCTCATATAATATGGTAACATTTTTGTCTACTCCATCTGTGTCTCAGACGGGAGCTGTGGATAGTTCAGAAACCCACCTACCAGTGACCACTCATGGGGAATCCAAGCTAATAGAAACAGCAGGAGGAAAAAAAGGAGAAAAAAAAGAAAAGAAACAGCAGGCTTTCTATTCCTGGGAAGTTAACATGCTATTTATAAACCATTGTTCTTGCGTTAATACAAATCTAAATGCAAACATTTAAATCTTGTTTGAAAAATAAAAAATCTGTCCAACAATAATGTCACTGGTAGGCGGGTTTCTGAAGTGTCCACAGCGCTCCTATGAGACGCAGACCCAGTAGAATACTGGGTCTGCGTCTCAATATAAACATTAGTGAGGACCTGATGAAGATAGGTTGAACATGGGTGAAGTTCTTGGTAAACACAGGATAAAGGCGCGAGTGTACACCAATATTATAGATAGAGGAACTGACCATGGTAGATACACACAACTGATTAAAAGGAGGCCGCACAGCTCATAGCCACAATGCAATTCTATTTTATTTGAAAATATAGAAACCAACATATGACAGCATAGTCTACCATATAGAAAAAAAACGTCCTCAGATACAGATAGTTCTGGGGGTCCTTGACATGAAAAAGGTTGAGAACCTCTGACATAGAAACATAAGGTTTTTCAGAATACTGTCGTACTCAGGTCTAAATAAAATAATATTGCATTGCGTCTACTACGTGCTTTTAACCAGTCAAGTTCTTGGTACCTGTAGATCATTTTTAGGTCTGTCTCAACAGGATGCTTACTGTTGCAGGGTTTGTGATTGATGCGTGATGAGAAATGATGGACAGCACAGCAGGCAACTTGGCCCATACTGCCCCCTTGTGATATTCCAAACAAACTGCCTCATTAATAGAAACTGCAGATCTCCATTTTGGATTGTGTCTAGAACGGGCGATCCAAGTAAGTCGCAAATTATTGATACTACGAGAAAAAGAGAACACAACCAGAAATATTTGTACCTGACAATTTTATTTGAATAATGCCAAATTAGTGAAGTCATCAAATTGTTTTAAGTCAGCTGAAACACAATACCTTTTGGGAATGAGCGATGGAAGTATGGAGTTACTTTATTTAATAAGATAAATAAATATGAACAAAACAACAAAACTACTCACCAAAGACCACAAGCACAGCTGTGTGTTACGCTACCTCTATATGACCCCGGAGATGAGGGAGTGAATGAAGTGTTGTGAGCCCTACCCAGGCTGAAAGAAGGAAGGGAATAGGGGAGCCATAGAGATAGAGCAGTAGTTCTCAAATTGGGGTCCAGAGTCCCTCACAGTTCTTTGAGGGGGTTCTAAATGGACCCTTACAGGTTTGTTTGGGTCCATGTGGTTCCATTTATACACTCTCAGAGTTACAGGGGTCCTTAGAATTAAATCGTTTAAGAACCACTGAGCGTAATAGAGAAGGAAAAAGAGGAGGAAATGTGGGAGCAGCAGAAAGAATCGAGATAAAGGATAGTTAGAATATTGGAGGAAAAAAGAGAGGAAAAGGAAACCAGACAGAAAGGCAGGGCTGAATTGAGTGGATGGATGGAATAATAATGACCAGGATGAACAGTGGTTAAAAGTACGAGTGAGCATCCATCCGTCCATTTTAGGCCACCTCCTCCTCTCCCTCCTCAAACTCGCCCTCCTCAGCGGTGGCGTCCTGGTACTGCTGGTACTCTGACACCAGGTCATTCATGTTGCTCTCGGCCTCGGTGAACTCCATCTCGTCCATGCCCTCTCCGGTGTACCAGTGGAGGAAGGCCTTGCGGCGGAACATGGCTGTGAACTGCTCCGAGATGCGCTTGAACAGCTCCTGGATGGCCGTGCTGTTGCCGATGAAGGTGGCGGCCATCTTGAGGCCACGGGGCGGGATGTCGCAGACGGCTGTCTTGACGTTGTTGGGGATCCACTCCACGAAGTAGCTGCTGTTCTTGTTCTGCACGTTCAGCATCTGCTCGTCCACCTCCTTCATGGACATGCGCCCGCGGAAGACCGCCGCCACGGTCAGGTAGCGGCCGTGCCGCGGGTCGCAGGCAGCCATCATGTTCTTAGCGTCAAACATCTGTTGGGTGAGTTCGGGCACGGAGAGCGCGCGGTACTGCTGGCTCCCCCTGCTGGTGAGAGGGGCGAAGCCCGGCATGAAGAAGTGCAGGCGGGGGAAGGGCACCATGTTGACGGCCAACTTGCGGAGGTCGGCGTTGAGCTGGCCGGGGAAGCGCAGGCAGGTGGTGACTCCGCTCATAGTGGCAGAGACCAGGTGGTTGAGGTCGCCGTAGGTGGGTGTGGTAAGTTTGAGTGTGCGGAAGCAGATATCATACAGCGCCTCGTTGTCGATGCAGTAGGTCTCGTCAGTGTTCTCCACCAGCTGGTGGACTGACAGGGTGGCGTTGTAGGGCTCCACCACAGTGTCTGACACCTGGACGTGGGAGTGGGGGTGTGTGGCAGGGCAAGGAGGTGAATGATTGGGAGGCAGAAAAGGAAAGACAGAAAAGGAAAGACAAACGATTAAAAGCTAATACGCACTGCTCGTACACACTCCACAATATTTGCTCCGATATGCTGTCGGGGAGCATTTTTTACAAAACTCCCGATCTGATGCAAGATTGCGGGCTTTGATCGTCGAGGTTTTGCTCGCTGTGTGTGAAAGGAGCTGCGAGAAGATCCAGCGCTGATAAAAGCGCTCGCCGACGCCTTCCCGAGTATATATATATCTAGCAGGTTTGATATTTGGCACTCTCGCAACCCAGTTCATACTGTATGAACTGGGTTGCGAGAGTGCCAAATGTAGTCTGGCGATCACGGCCCGAGAAGGCCTGTATTACAGCCAATGAGAGCACAGGACAGTTGTGCTCACTGCTCAGTGCTCACAGACACTGTCTGTCTGTCGACTGTATCGATAGATGATCAGATGATACCTTTATTCCTTGGGTAAATCCCTGTGTCGTATATATTGGTATATTAGCCCAATATTGCTGTTACGCATTTCACTTGAATAATGTTGATAAACCTCATCGGAATCAACGCTACAGCAGCGCAAACTTTTGGACCTTGTGCGCTCTGTGTGTGTGTGTGTGTGTGTGTGTGTGTGTGTGTGTGTGTGTGTGCACATACGGAGAGAGACAGATAATTATTTAATAGGCTACGCTATCACAAACATTTCGCTCTGTGTAGCCTATTCCTGTGTGTGTGCACGCAGAGAGAGAGAGAGAGAGAGAGAGAGAGAGACGTCCTGTGTTGGTCTCTCGCTTGTATCATGGCATCCTACACGTACGGAGATGTCAAAATGAATTGGAATAAAAAGCAAATGTAACCTATATGTATCGGGTCTGGATCGCATCTTGGTGAACTCTTGCAGTGTGTGATGCCTACTCGGCTATCAATCGTTTAGTGTGAAAGCCACAAAGATATAATGACATAATGATGTAATGAAATACATAACGATCTGATGACTCGCCGACAACTTGTGTTTCCCAAGTAATTGCTCGGGAACCATTTTTATGGGTCGTGAGAATTTCCTACAATTTTGTATTATAATTATTTCAAAAGATTAAAAAAAAAGTCTAAGAAAGTCTAAAAAAACCCTCCAGAATTGTTATTGAAAATAGCAGTTCACACCTGTTATTTTCATTATTTTTTATTTACGTGGTTATGTAGTTAATTAATGTATTTTTGTTATTTTGGGTTGTGGGAATTCACAAAATGTATCTTTTGGGCATCAAGCTGAAAACGTTTGGGAACCCCTGCAGTGCCTGTACTAGAGATTATAATATAACTCAACACACAACGTGACAAAGGTTCATGCGTTACTGTACCTTAGGAGATGGTACTACACTGAAGGTGTTCATGATGCGGTCGGGGTACTCTTCACGGATCTTACTGATGAGTAGTGTTCCCATGCCGGAACCGGTCCCACCACCCAGGGAGTGTGTGAGCTGGAAACCCTGGAGGCAGTCACAGCTCTCAGCCTCCTTCCTCACCACATCAAGAACTGAATCCACTAGCTCTGCTCCCTCAGTGTAGTGGCCCTTGGCCCAGTTGTTCCCTGCTCCACTCTGGCCTGGAGATGAGTGAGGAGGCTCATTAAGACTTTTGGCATAGCATAGCCATAGAGAGAGACCTATTTATTTTAACAAAGCAATGCGACTAGACAGGGTTTTTGTTAAATGTGTTAGCAGGTCAACCTGTCTTGATGTAGTTCACCCTATAAACTATGACATTTAAATCAATATGTCCTTGCGACAGGCAACTGTTTCCGTGTGTGTAGCAGGTCACATACAGTAGTACATACCAAAGACAAAGTTATCGGGTCTGAAGATCTGTCCAAAGGGGCCGGAGCGAACAGAGTCCATGGTGCCTGGCTCCAGATCCACGAGGATGGCCCTCGGCACATACTTTCCTCCTACAATGAAGGTATTTTGTTTTTATTAATACACACATTATCACTCTCATATATATATATATATATATATATATATATATACAGACATACATGCGCACGCATGCACGCACGCACGGGCCGCCCCCCTGGCCGCGTTCCTGGGGGTCCGGATGTTCCTGGGACCCCCACATGTTAACTGTAATTTCTTGACCGTTTCGGATGCGGGCGGCTCGCCGGAACCGGCCCGGCCCCCTGGTCACATTCCTGGGGGTCTGGATGTTGCGAGGACCCCGCTGGGGACCCCCACAGTACCGCTCACTTCACACTGGTGTGATTTTTTATTTTTTACAACGCTTCATTAAAATAAATAAATGTTTAGATTTTTCCGTCATCTTTTGGCAGACAGTAATTCAATAGAGGGTATGCGCATACATAAAGTGAATGGCAAATCGAGTGGCAAAGTGAGAGGCAAAGTGAGTTTAACATCGTTTAATGCAATCAGATAGGACTTTTCCATTTGGATGTATGGGCTGTCAAGGCCAGAAAGTATTTTTTGCCACTCTGTAGGCGTTCATGCATAACTTCCGGGTATGATGATGATGATGTCACGCGCATACCCTCTATAGATTACTAGCAAAGGTACTGTGCTATAGTAACAAAAGTGGTAGTGCCGCTGGGAATTCCCGAGTATGGGGAGGGAGTTGTCTAAAAACGTGTCAGGTGTAGCTGACACTGACAGCCTCACCCATGTTGGAACGCAGCCGCTGTATGCAGCATTCTATGAACCAACAATTCTATGAAGCATCAAAAGGTAACTGTAACTGTTTTGGTTCATTTGTGCCCAGATCAACTCCACTGTCTCCACAGTCGTGTATTCTAACACACTATCCACAGCTTAGCGGCTGATTTTGATCAATGTATGAAGTCACAGTTCATCACATGGTGGCAATTCAGCTTGAGCTAATCTTGCTGCTGTATAATCCCTGGATTGTGTGTGTGTGTGTGTGTGTGTGTGTGTGTGTGTGTGTGTGTGTGTGTGTGTGTGTGTGTGTGTGTGTGTGTGTGTGTGTGTGTGTGTGTGTGTGTGTGTGGAGGGGGGGTGGGGTTCATAAACCATTTCAGGTTTATGATCTGGTCGGGAGCGGATGATAATTCACGTCATGTTGTAGTCTGGTTTGTAGTCATGACCCAAAATAATTCCCTGCATCATAATTTTAGGGCCTACCCAATAAAAGCCTTGATGTGGAGTATGAATCTGACAAGTTTATTCAAGTACTTCTTGGAATAGTTCATTTGGTGTATATCAATATTTTATTCCAACTCGTAGCGACTGGCGAGACTAAAAACAGGGGGGACCATAATTTGGGGGGGGGGGGGGCTAAAACAAAGCGGTGTCAAGTTCTTTTTTTCCTTTTTATCATCCGGTCTAAACCTTGCCTAGACCAGATCACACGGGCGATTTAGGAACACAGACCAGGCTGTCCTCTGAGGTGGAAAGTCTGGTGGTGACGCAAGGTTAGTGTGTATGTGTGTGTGTGTGTGTGTGTGTGTGTGTGTGTGTGTGTGTGTGTGTGTACCTGAGGCCTCATTATAGTAGACACTTATTCTGTCCAGTTGCAGGTCACTGTCTCCGTGGTAGGTTCCTGTCGGGTCGATGCCATGCTCATCACTGATGACCTCCCAGAACTACACATAGACAGAGTGTGGCGGTGGTGTATATTAAGGCACTTGACAATGTCGGAATCAATTTATTATTATCATCATAACCCTTACATGGGCTAAGAATTGAATATGAACAGCGTGACAATATCATTAATGACCTCTGATTGACAGACACTGGCGAAATACAAAGACCATTACATATTACAACCATTACAAGTGCCCTTCAAAAGCGTCGGTTTCAATATAATTAGAGCACCCACAATTATTTTCATTATAGTAATCCATTATCATAACATAATTGTCAATACCGGTAAGTATGTTGAGTTCTAAAAGGAGAACAAAATAAGAAAATACTGTAAAAATGACCAGATGGCCATAGGCTAGCTAGTCGAGTGTCTGAGCCACACCCCTCTGTCTGTCTCTTACACACACACACACGCACGCACGCGCGCGCGCGCACACACACACACACACACACACACACACACACACGTTTGCTCATGCATGTCATCGTGCTATCATGTCTTCTTATGTTGTCTATTACAAAAGTTTAATAGAAATCAGTGTCCTGATAAATGGCGACGCCCAGTAGCCTATCACTGTGAGAGTGTACAGCTATTTTTTTGTTCGACCGTCAGCGACAATGGGGATGTCTCCGCTCGCCACCGCCCATGCATCCATCCATCCAAAGGATGCTATTGTATACTGCCTAGCCTACATCAATGATCAGACTAACAATGGCTACTATTATGTCGACCTATTTAGCAAAGCCTCATGGCTGACAGGCCCGACAGGAAAAGGCTGAGCCTGCATTCAATCACACAATAATTGATTGCAGTTAAATTAAATGAATTTAAAATACCGGCGGTGCGTGTGTGCGTGCAATATCAAATATACCTTTGCTCCAATCTGATTCCCGCACTGTCCGGCTTGCAGGTGCACAATTTCACGCATGATGAGTTCGAAGAAGTCTCGAACTGCGCACTGGACGTGGAATTAAAAACGATTTGATTTGTTTATGGACAAGGATGCTGTGCTTGTTCGGTCTGTATCACAGCACAGTATCCTCTCTGGCAGTCTGAATGAATGGCGGAGGAGAACTGCGCACTGGATCTCTGCTCGCTCGCTGGTATTCTCCAGTCTCATGTATGCCTCGTCGCACAGGCGGTGTCGCGCATTGAAAATAGCAGAGCTACAAGCTGAAAATGCGTCTCATCCGCGACGCGGTGTGAGCTTGTAGGTCTGCTATTTTCCCATTGCCTCTTGCGGTTGCGCTGTGCCCCCCTGCTCGAGAAGGGTGCAGCATGACGTCATCTCCATGGCAACCGTCAAAACCGGGCTAGACTGGAAAAAGGCTGGAATCAGTGGAATATCAGTGTTCAGCCGAAATGAGTGACCAATGGAATTCTGTCTCCATGGGCGTCGCTACTATCGGAGGCGATGCATGCATGCAATCGCATCATCGAGGTGTCTTTATTTCTTAATAGTACGGTAAAGTAGAATTATCAATTGTCCACTCATTTTAAAAACGCAGAAAAATGAACTGCCTGCCTGACACAAAGTAGCATGTCGTGAACTGATTCTCTCTCCTTAAAATAGCTAAACAGCTAGCGCGACCTCTGGTGGTCGGAGAATGCGATAGGACCTATCGGATACATAGATATATATAAACTCTATGATCGGATAGGTCACCAATTTCAGATGGTAGCCTACTGGAAAATAGGTTGAAAGCGGTTGAAAGCCTACAAAAAATAGTTAGAGGAGGGGATCGAATATGCACTATCATGCACTCCACTCTGGGGGTTTACTAGCTCTGGTCCAGCAACGGCATTAGAGCTATGGACCAGAGCTAGGGGTTTTCAGTTGACAGTCTTTCTACCACGCCCACATCAGTCACATGGGGGATTGCACATGATTCAACATCTTCAGCAAATTCTTAAGCCTCCATGGACACTGTGTAGTGTGTATCTGTCAGAGTCAGAGAGAGTCTATATCTGTCACATCCGATGGCAAACCATGAGACCATTTTCAGCTGTAAATAGCATTAATTGTGGGAATGTTTCATTCATTTATATTTTACTGTGTCAGTCAGACAGTCAGCTCAGCATCAGTCAGTACAGCCCGCACAGTTGAATGCAGGCTCACAGCAAACACCAACATTGAACACAGTAAGTTGCCTTGGGAACCTTTGGAACTATGTCCAATATCCAATAATATTAACGTGATTGCTGTGGAGTGGGTTCATTATGAAGATCAGTGATATCAGTGATCTCAGCATCATCTTGCTGCTACAGTCAGCTGACTCTCTCTTGCTCTCTCTCTCTCTGTCTTATCTATCTCTCTATCTCTCTCACACACACACACACACACACACACACACACACACACACACACACACACACACACACACACACACACACACACACAATTTCAATTCAATTCAATTCAAAGGGCTTTATTGGCATGAGAAAACATATGTTTACATTGCCAAAGCAGAAGGCACAATACAGCAATACAATCATACAAAATTATGTACATTTGAAAGTCAGAATCTTCAATAGATCAATTTCTATGTACCAAGATCACTGGATGCAGGTATAGTGCAGGAATATACACAATGATTAGTCTTTAGGGTGGTTGTGTTCCGTTTGATATCCTTCTCCTATCACAGCAACTCACGAATCTTGCTGCTGTGTTTGCAAATTTTTGTACTTCGCCCAGCAGATATGGGAGTTTTTTGTCATTGGTCAGGTTTTCAAAATCTCCGTGTGTGGTTGTAATCTGTGGGAAGTATGTGTCTCTGATGTCTTGGTACAATGGACAGATGGTTAGGAAGTGTAGCTCAGTTTCCACTTCATTTTGTGTGCAGTGGGTGCATAGTCTGTCTTCTCTCGGGATACAGGTCTGCCTATGACGGCCTTTCTCGATCGCAAGACTGTGCTCACTGAGTCTGTACCTAGTTAAGATTTTTCTTTGTTTTGGGTCGGTCACGGTGCTCAGGTACGTATTCTCTGTTTAGGGCCAGATAGCATTCTAGTTTACTCTGCTTTTGTGTTGCTTCTTTCCAATGTGTCAGGTAGTTTTCCTTTTGCTGTTTTATAATTTGGTTTAGTCCAATGGGTTTTCTATCTCGTGGCTCTGTTTGTGTTTGTGTCTGGAGTTCCAGGGCCAGCTGGCTGAGGGGGCATCTCTCTAGAGTTTCGCTGTGTGTGAGTGCCTTGTTATGGAGTACATCTAGGTCGCTTTCTTTTCACACACACACACACACACACACACACACACACACACACACACACACACACACACACACACACACACACACACACACACACACACACACACACACACACACATTGATCAAAATCTTTTTTCTTTCCACACAATTTAGTTTATTTTGATTTGATTAGAAATGCAGCAATGTTGCAATTTGATTTCTCTATTCAGACTTTGTTTCCTTCTATGAGATTACTTAATTCTCAGAAAGGTGGGCATAATAAGCTTCGGCTTCAGCCCTTTCCTTTTCGGTCAATTGTATGCATGTCAATCCTTTTTTCTGTATGTAATCATGCTGGGATAAACCATGACAGAGACAAATAAACACACACACACACACACACACACACGCACGCACGCACGCACGCACGCACGCACGCACGCACGCACGCACGCACGCACGCACGCACGCACGCACGCACGCACGCACGCACGCACGCACACACACACACACACACACACACACACACACACACACACACACACACACACACACACACACACACACACACACACACACACGTGTGATTTATATAAAAGAAAGGGGGGTGGGGGTGGTAGCCAAAATACAGTCTCTCTGATAGATTTAAGGTCTATTCACAAGACATTTTAAGTGAACTATGAGTGCACGATAAAGGTTAAAGAGCTCATCTTGCGATTCCACAATAAAGCAAAACGTTTCTGTGCTCATTTGAGGCAAATTAGATAATGAAGACGTAATACACTTCTTGGATAGTCTACTTGGATGTGTATTCTGATGTAGAATAGCCACTGTGCACACAAGGAAAGCCCAGCTTGGTCGCAATATACAGCAGCCTAGTGAGCCTACATTCCACATCATCTACAGCACATTGAGGGTCCCCCAAATCCCCCAAAAGATTTTCCAAAAAACTCAATTGCATGTAAACATTTTTGTCGATTAAATGTGGCAAAGCTTTTCAGATAGGCCTCTCACTGAAATGAAGGTCAACTGTCAGATTAGTGTGATGGCCACAGTTTAGCTAGCCTTGTCTCCACCAGGCCGAAGGCATGGGGAGAGAGTATGTTTTGCACTCCGTCCGTGTGTGTGTGTGTCCGTCCGTGTGTCCGTGTGTCCTTCCGTCCGTCCGTTACCAGCTAATCTCCGGCACCGTTAACCCGGTCGATGCCAAACTTTGCACACACGCTCCCTGGATGCCAACGATGAACCTCTGCCCCACATTTTCCAGAACGGCCAGTTATAGCGCCACCATGAGGCAGCTTTTCACATGTTTCACCTAAAACTGCACCGATCTGCGTGAAACGTTGCATGCACACTCCCTAGAGGCCAAGGACAAACCGTTGACCTGCATTTTCCGCATCTGCCTTATATAGCGCCACCAGGAGGCCGACTTTTGTAAAACACATTTTTTGATATTACTCCTCCAGATTCTGTCCAAAAATCTCACAAATCGTTACACACTATCTCTATGGTCATGTGCTCAAGTCGGATCTGTCCGATATTTCATATTCCATCCTAATTGGCTATAATTAGCTTTCACAGTTTGCAAGATTGCCCCCTTTTGAACAAAAGCCTCAAATCATGAACGCAGCATGCAATTTACATGAAATCTTTCACACATTTTCTTACTAGGCTGAGGAATATATGCCACCCTTTTCACATTGGCCTGTTATAGCGCCACCAACAGGTTGATTTTTGCAAAACACATTTTTGGAACAAAATGCCTCAAAAACATGTTTATATTAATCCTAAACATTTTGCCAAACATCTCACACAGTCCTATCCTCCTGGTGGAGACCTGTGCCCAGAAGGGCACTTTTTCTAGTTCCAACTGCATCACTTTCATCACAACATTGTGTAGAAGACATCCAAGTCAAGTCAACATGGAAACGTAGTTGATGAATGATATAACATGATGTAAATTGTAAAGCATACCCAGCATACCAATGACAATTTCTCTCTCTCTCTAGGTCGTCCTCAGACGAGCCCTCCATCGTCGCTTCCAGTCATCTCGGTTCTCCATACATCTGGCCAGTTTGTTGGTACTTTGAGCTCCTGCGTCGTTCTTGAGTAAATCCACGTATGTTAATCCACTGTCTATTTGTGTAACTGCACTGTACTGTATGTAATGTTTTTCCCTGTGTATGGGACCCCCTCTAAAACGAGGGGCTATCCTTTCAATAAAATTCGGAGCAAAAATTCTGAGTGTGGAACGTCCTCAAGATCGATGCCCGTGTGTTACATTATATTATAATAATAACAAAATAATGACCTTGATCTCAAATAGTTAGTGTTCATAACAGTATGAATTCCACACTAGTAGTGATATGCATGAACATGACTTATGCAGACAGAGAGTCCTGGGTTTGGATGGAAATATTGAGAGAGAAGCTCAGTTTACTTAAATATTGTCAGGTTATGCGCAGAGTATACATTTCCTCTAATGTTACAAGTGTACATCACGAGTTAGAAGATTACTCTCAAGTGTTATTCTTACTGTTACCCCCCCCCCCCCCCCCCCCTTCCCCAGTACACATAGTGCATGCATAAACGTATTAATGATGATATCTGGTTTCAGTATTTATTTATGATGTATTTTCACTATTATTAAGGTTATTGTAGCGGTCAATTTGTATTGGGGGTGGGGAGGGGGGTGGGACAGGGGTCGCGACATGGCCAAAGCATTTCCGGGGGTCCCAGGGCCAAAAACGTTGAGAACCCCTGTCTTAGACTGGAAGGCTGTATTTGCTGGTGAGTGTAGTTAAAGGACAACTTTAGTTTTTTTTCAACCAAGGTTCATGTTTAGGTTGTTATTACAGCAAGTAAAAGTTGAGTGTTATTTTTTTCATTTGCTGCTTTCTTTCGTTCTAGGGATTTTAGCTATTTTTGACAGGGGGGCATTCGAACATGGGGCTAAGTATGTATTATTATTATTTTTTTTACAAACTATAGTGGCGATTTCTTTATTAATATTTACTATAGTCCTAATAGACCCCAAGAAATTACATCTGGCCACAAAAGATCAAAGGATCTACAGAATGTGAAGGTAGCCTACTGGGGGGAGGCCGTGTCACTTTGACACATTCAGTAGATCCTGTGATCTTTTGTGGCCAGATGTAATTTCCTGGGGTCTAGTAGGACTATAGTAAATAATAAAAAAGAAATCGCTATAACATTTTGTAAAAAAAAACAAAAACATATTTAGCCCCATGTTCGAATGGCCCCCATGTCAAAAATAGTTAAAATCGCTAAAACAAAAGAAAGCAGAAAATGAAAAAATAATTAACACTCACCTGACTTTCTCTAATAACAACCTAAAACCAATGACCCTTGGTTGAAAAAACTAAAGTCGTCCATTAATGTAACTAGACCTGAACGTGCCCGTTGGTCACCGGCCTACTTGGGAACGATGCAACTTGGGAACCTTTGTTGCTGTTGTGTCAAACGAAAATCCGCATTTGACACAACACACAGCTGGTAATGTTTGAAGGGGAAATGGATGAAGGAAGGCATATAGGAGCTATAGGCTATATAATATATATTTGGCAATGTAATTGTATGTTTTTGTTGCCGATAAATGCCAATAAAGCTCCATTGAAGTGAATTGAATTGATATCAGCCACATGACGTCTTACGTCATCATTTACTGCCCTAAACAAACATAGCGGGGGGGGGGGTCGATTATGTCATAGTAAATGCGACCTGCTGTCGCATTAAGATACAGTAGCAGTAGTGGTTCAGTAGTGGTTCAGTAGTGGTTCAGAGGGCCTCTCACATTTCTTTCTCACGTCGTGCTCAGGTAAACAAAGCAAAGTTCTTTGTTTACCCAGGGTGAATGGACTAAGCTTGAGATGCTTGTTTACAGCCAGACCCTGCTCATAGAACATTTCATGGTAGGGGTTCAATGCCTTGCTCAAGGGCACTTCAGCGGTGGTAATTTTAACATGCCGGTCCGGGGATTCGAACTGGCGACCTTCCGATAACAAGACCGCTCCGCAAACCGTTCGGCCACCGCTGCCCCATAGGTGCGTTCCCCTCCGCCTGCTGCAGCATCTGCTGGAGCAGGTTCCACTGCACGTCCAGCTGAACTCCAAGTGAGAAAGAAATGCGGGAGGCCCTTGGCGTCCATAATGTCCAGCAGCTCAGAACGTTGTGCACGATTCCAAGCGGAACGAGTGCTTACAGGTGGCTGTGTCACCGGACTGCAGGAGGTTGCGGAGCTCCTCCAGCGTTATGTCGGCCTGCCCGTTGACTTGATTGACAAAGACCTTTCCGGTCAATTCCATATGTTGATCCTTCAAGACATGCTCTTTATATAGCCAATACAGAATTAATTTCATGTTGATCTGACCCCCCATGCCAAAGCGTCAGCGCTCACCCAGCAGTCTGCCGTCAACGATGCGGATGCGTGCATGCAACCGGGCGAGGTCGCTTCTCGCCCTCAGGCGTCTTACTGGTCATATTTGTAGGAAAATGTTTCCCTCTCTGTGCGATGTAGAATCAATAATGCCACAAATGCCCAAATGTAGTAGCCTATCTATGTAATTTTGCAACTTCACAAAAAAAGTGCATGAATTCCCTGGCTACTGATTCACGATAAGATTTGGCTTTTCACAATACACACTGACAAACACAAATCTGATCCTAGACCTGTGATCGGAGGCAAAGTCATTATAAAAACTCAACATCTTACAGGTCAATCATGATGTGACATGAGCAGGGTAGCATCCACTGCTGTTCTCCATCAGAATTTGTATCAGAAAATGACTACCCCAGTCCATCAAATCTATGATGCAGCCGCGAGGGACATCGACTCAGAGGTTGAACTCGTGCCAGCATTGCTTTCACAAGTCCAAATATTGATACAGGATATTAAATACATTGACAAAATATAATGTTATAATTATCAACTATTCCCCCCAGAGTAGGGAGGCTGGGGTTCATGTGGTTAATAGCACCCTCTATCGGCGAGTTTCTATGTTTGCAAAAAAAATAGGGCATCCCCTGATCTGAAGAGGTGGGTCCCTATAAACTATTCTTTTTTTTGGGTCTCGCTTCAAACTTACAGTATTTAAGGGCCCCCATTCAGAAACATCAGGGGTGGATAACATCATAATGGGGTGTTTATGAACCACACTTTTACTGAAATGCCAAATAAACAGCTAATTAAATGAGCATGCAAATTGTGTATGTGCACGTCTAAAGACTGGAGATAAACACCTAAATGATATGATTGTTTCTATGATCTTCAAAATGAATGTTTAGGCTTTTCCTTCAGTACTTCAATAGAACATTTAGGGCTGTTATTACTAAGCCATTTGACTTTGTGAAATCTCAAGCTAATACTGGGACTTCATACAGAGTTCTAGTAGGCTCTGTGGGTTGACTCCTGTCCGGGCCCCTCCTACTGTACGTCTCACCAGGTCCACTCCTGCTCTCACCAGGTCCAGGACCTGTGCGTTGCACCAGACATTTCATTCAGGAGTGGTGGATTCTTGAGCCGCAATGGTTCTGCAGGCTCCACCTGGGCAATGGCAGACAAACACTCGGAAATCGGAATATAGAGCATACAAAAGATGTCACTTACACCCCCTTACATTAAGGTCATGGCAGGAGATGTGTTCTGACAGCATATTTATTTACAGTACATGTAGAGAATGTACTATTGTCCATAACAAATAATGCATATATTGAGTAAACCTCAATCTGTAATACTGTGGTAACTGCTGACATCCACAAAGGGGCAGCACAGATCTTCTACTGTTCATGAGATCTGATGAGAGCGCAGATCATACATTGCACCTGCTGTATATGTTCCTGACCCAACCTCTGAATTCTTAAGAGAGTAACTGATTACGGTTTATGTGTTAGATTCTTTGAAACATATAAAGCAGCAAAGATCTGTGATTAAGGATTAAGTAAAAACCGATGGCTTAGTTCCAAGTGAGCGCTCGCCGCTTCATACCGGCAGCCTGATCTGACTACAGAATCTTTTCAAGGCTCTTTAATTTTGAATGTCATACCTGAAATTGAATTGTATTGTATTGTATTGTATTGTATTGTATTGTATTGTATTGTACTGTTTGCACTATATGCCTCTGAGGATTTGCTGAGCATTTGCTGAGAGAATAATGGTGGGGTGTGTTTGTTATGCAACTCACTCATGAAGATGGTAGTGAAAACAGTAGCCATATGGTTCACTGAAACTCATATAACGTTTATAAATTAATTAATATCATTTTGAATGTATGTATTTCCTCCCTTGGGAATCTACTACCAGGGGTCTGAAAGTAATTAGTTTTCGGTTCTGAATGCCTAAAGAGACCAATCAAACACAGCATTAGGCATTTAGTTGCTGCTTTGAGTGCATGTTCCCTTCCCGGTTTCTGGAGAGGATATGAAACCTGCAAAGTTGTCAAAGTTGGTGGAGCCATGTATCATCGTTTTCAGGTGAAAACCATGGATGTCCAAAACTGTTACTATTCAGGAAATTGATCAATTAAGCTGTGTTCGATGGATCCAGTGTAGTTATCATTTTCTCCACCAAAGGTCTTCATACAGTATATTGTATTTTATTGCAAACAAATATGATGACTGATATTAGACTACTGTTCAAATCTAGTAATGTTGTGGTGTTATGTTTTACTGAAACTTTCTTGGATAAGATAACTCCATAAACAATTGTGAAATTGAATTAAATAATCACACAGTAATTAGAAAAGGATAGACAAAAAAATAACATCAGCATTTACAAAGTTTAAACAAAGTTTTGCTACTTTTTTGACCTGATTTCTGAGCCCAAAAGAATTCCCCAGATCACCATTGACATACTTTTAACATCAGACAGATCTAATATTGCAAAAAGTGGGGTTATTCACTACGGTCTGAGCGACCATTCCATTTCTTTCAAAATTAGCAGATGAGATAATGCATCGGGTTGTTTTAAGTCCATGTTCTCACCAGTCATTGATAAACTTTCGTTTACTTTCCTATCGGATTTAGAAATCATACTAACTGTTCAGAAAGATGCCTTTTCTCTGAAAGAGGATGTTCTGCAAACACTTAAAGCCCTAAATCCATCCAAAGATACTGGCAATGACAACATCGATCCCTTGAGATTTTTAAAAGACTCAGCTGAAGTCATCTCTCCTTCAATAACCCATATAATAAACCTATCCATAAAGGAAGGCAAATTCCGCAGCTTTTTAAAGTAGCTAGAGTAACCCCTCTCTACAAAAAGGGAGGCAAGCTAGATCATAGCAATTACCATTTCCATTCTCTGTTCAATAATTATCTAAGAAAATGGAAAGGGTTATACATGAACAAATAGTTACTTATCATCTCAAATCTAATGTGGTGCCATCAACACTCTTGTACGAAAAATTAGTGCACTAACTTACAAAAAGATAAAGAGTTGAAATATGGAAATACAAAGTTTCTGCCCAACAGCGACCATATCCAATAAAATTGGTCACACACTGCTGGTTTCCATTTTCCCTCTCAGTCCCCCCACCTCCCGCCCACACCACCATCTTCACATCTCCATAATGTTGGCCACCCCAGGGCTAATATTTCTTATTCACAAAGCACACACGTTCCCTGAACTTCCCTCATGCATTCTTCTTGGTGATGAATTTTGTTTTAAAGTGTCCCAACTGAACTTGGCCAGCGGTTGTCATTTTGTACAAGAGTTGTTAGAAATACTCCTTCTCATTAGGCAGAGTCATAAAACCACCCAGACTATCACTGGCACTTACCCAGGTGATGGAGCCATGATGAGGACGGTCAGCACTTTCAGAGGAAGGACGGACACACACACACACACACACACACACACACACACACACTCATGAGGAAATGTGGAATTAAAAGGGGGAAAAAAAGAAGGAATGGAACCGAGAGGACAACTTGAGAGATTAATTGAGTATGGACCTGGAAAATGGGGCTAATTTACGGTATTATTTACAGAGTTAGATAAAAACAAATTACCTTGAATCAGACCTTTCTTAATTATTGCAGTGGCTCTTCAGATGAGCTAGACATCCACTCTCCATAAATCAATGCTGCATTTAGTGAAGTAAAAGTTAAGGTAATTCAAGGTAAAAGGTTACGTTACTCAAGGTAAGGTTAAGTTATTCAAGGTAAAAGTTACCTTAAATTATTGCACTAAAAGATCAAAGGAGCCTCGATATATTTAAAATAATAATTTCCAATGTATCAGAGCCGTAACAACATTGCACTTTATATACAGTACTAGAGTCTCCAATAAAAATACAAATTAACAATAATTGTAAAAAGGCATTACTTAATTACTTAATCATCGGCCTGGGCTTTTGCTTCCTGCCAGCTCACTCCGATATTCTTTAGGTCTAATGGAGTGTGGAGACGTGGCAGGTGTTTCCCTGCCTCTTTCCCTGTGGATTGTAGAAAGGCAATCTGTAATAACAATAGAAAGTACTATATATATATATATATATATATATATATATATATATATATATATATATATATACACACACTTGTGTGTGCGCCATATACCGTACACTCCATTGTATAGGCATATCAGTGTTCTTTTTCTATGACTTTGCACATTGAGCATTACCACTATTCTGCCAAGTGAAAAGTCTATAAGGAGAGGAGAGTATGAGGAGAGTTTAGTGATGATTGAGTTGGCTGCTTTAGAGATAAACCCACACGAAATGGAAAGAGAGAGACAAAGAGGCATCATTACCCCAGCTGCAACTCAATGCTTCAATTAAGTAATGAAGCTTAAAAGGTCCTTAAGCAGGATAAGAGACGGATAATATCCCTGCGATAAGAGAGTCAAGAGAGCATGTAAAAATGGACAATTCAGCATGCATGCATAGTATTCACACGGTATATGGCTCTTAGGCTTGGCACATCTATATCCATCCATCCATCCATTAAACACGCCCACCCTAGCCTGGATCCAGCCCATAGACCACTCCCTGAGTGGACTTTGACACGTTGACACATTGCCAGGGCTCGAACCACGATTGATTGATTGATTGATTGATTGATTGATTGATTGATTGATTGAAGTATTCATTAACACTTTGCAGAATTACAGTACATTTCAAGCACAACTCAATACAAAAACTGTTTACTGCGGACGACACCTGCAGCATTACACTTTTACAATAGGGTCCACCATTTTCAATTCATCACAACATTAAACAAGGAATCCTGACAAATTATGCTCCAACTAACTCCCCAACTAAATGTTGGAGTTATCCAATTCAGGTATGAAGCTGAGGGCATATAAAATCTGTCCCCGGGCCGCATTTGGCCTGCGGGCCGCACTTTGGACACCACTGCTCTAGTGGATTTAGGACTAAGGCCGATTCTAAAACACCTGAGAAACTTCAAAAAGTACAAAAAGATCTAGCCAAAAAGGGTTCCCGTCTTGAATGGTAAAAACTAAAACCCAGACATTTTCACTAATGCTCATAATAATATTGTACCATTTTTGTCTATTCACTGTGTCTCAGGGGAGGCTATGTGGACAGTTCAGAATCCCACCTACCAGTGAATAAATTCTACCATTTATTAATTCAAAATATGTTGAAAGAAGTCGTCCTTTTTTAAGTTAAAGGTTTCCAGGGAGATATATGGAGTACTAGTGTCATATACGCTGGCTACAGAGGGATAATAAAGAGTTGAAAAAAGAAAACGGTACACAATTTTATAAAAATTGAATTACGTATAAGACAAATGGAGCGTGGAATAAATTGGGAAGAGCAATATGCACAGGCCTTAACTTAGGTCTGAGAATAAGTTGTGGGGATAGCCAGTTGGCTGGCAAGGAGCTTGAATAAGAGTTAGCAAATAATTAGCCTAGTGGTGAACACTTAAAGGACCACTTCACCACTTTTTTCAACCTATCTTCATATAATTGGTCCTCACTATTGTTCATTTGACCCCAATGAAACCCTTACCCCTTCCACCCAACCCTGTGAGGACTTTCATCATTCCCACCCCATGTTTTTGACGGTATAAATGGATTGTAACACCCAGTTCCATTCAGGTATGCGGTCAGGTGCAAGCTTGGCTCAGGGAGGAGGACGCCCCTGCCATGCAGAGTCCACGGCACTTTGGGTAATACCATCATATCCTGTGTTATTATTGCGAGAGCGATGGCTTCCATTATCACATTGAAACGTTTCGGAAATAGAAAGCCTGCAGTTTAGCTTGGATTCCCCATCACAGAGTAGAAAATAATTGTGAGATTTTATCATGAACATTAGTGAGGACCAATTATATGAAGATAATTTGAAAAGTGGTGAAGTGCAGGTCCTTCAACACTATCCCTCAACAAATACTCAAGGTTTCCTTGAGCAAGGGACTATGATAAGTGAATCATGCTGCTGAAGAAAAAGATGTATTTTGAACAATAAGACATTCTGACCTTTTCCAGTGAGCATGGTTGCTATGGTGATCAACAAGGCTTAATGTTAAACACAATACTCCCGTGGGTGCATGCATGCGTCTGTGTGGTTTTGTGTGCTCGCTCCTGACTCAGTAGCACCTGTCCGAACTCCCATCTCCAATTATCTGGAGACAAAGTGTTACATTTAAAAGTAAAACTAGGGCAAGAGGGTTACATAACTGAGATACGAAATACCTACCGTAACTTGATTGACTATGTACATAACGTACACCATCCAGGATATGTCATCATGCAGGGAAGTGAAAAGGCTTGAGGAAACCTCACAAATGTAATCAGTCCCATCTGTTGACGATGAATAGCTCAGAAGTTATGTGCAATAACAATTGACCTTTGACTACCGGATTGTCCCATTGATCAGATATTGAGTTTAGAGACTTAATAGGCTATATTAATTGCCATGGCCTTGTGCTGTGATTCAATAATGATGCATCCATTGAGTTATTGTGGACAGAGTGATATTATACATTCTCGTTATCTTTGATGCGTTCAACACATCTGAACACATGCTGTAGGAGTCGGTGTCAAAACATGTTCTGATAAATGCCCCATTATCATGACTACATTTACATTAAAACAAACAAACAAATAATGACAAATAATAAATCATGGCATGTTGTAATATGCTTTTCATAGAGTACATCTCCGATTAGTTTCCACCAAAAGAAAATGCACAAGGGATCTGTTCATCTCATTCTCTCTTCATTCTCTTCCTACTTTGGGTATTTACTGTATTTACTCTGCTCCATCACTCTCCCCAGTATCTCATGCAATCTCTCCACCCCTTTGTTTTTTCATCTCCCATCAACGCTCCGCCGGCTACAGTATAACCCACTCTTCCTCCTCCCCTGTCAAACACATCTTTTCTTTTCTACCTACTTCTTCATCATCTGTGCTTTTTAACACAGTGGGCGTGTCAGCTCCCTCACCACCTCTCTCTCCATTGAGGTCAAAACTACCATAATTGGAGCCCAGCTGATTCAAGGATGATGACAGACCGGCTGCAAGAAAAGTAAACAGACAGATAGACAGATAGACAGGGGGACAAAGACAGTGATTGCAGAAGGACAGCAGCTACTTAATTAAGCGGTTGAGGGACCTTAATGTCCATCCTCTTATTATTAGATGGTACCATTCATTCTTAACTAAACGTACACAAATGGTCAGTGTGAATGGCACTATGTCAGAGCGCAGAACCCTGAGTACTGGAGCACCTCAGGGCTGCGTGAGCTCACCTGTCCTTTTTACTCTGTATACAAATGAGTGTAGAAGTGGCAACCCGAACAATTACATCATTAAATTCTCGGATGACACTGCCATCTTAGCCCTTCTGGATAAGGATAGGGATGTAGCTGACTACTGGTACAGAACTTTGTAAGGTGGTGTGATGACAACCACCTTATTCTTAATGTTAAGAAGACACAGGAGATGGTGTTTGACCCCAAAAGTATTGGTGATCACAGGCCTGTGGTCATCCATGACTCGACCATCTCACAGGTCCCCTCATATAAATACTTGGGGATCTGTATTGACAACTCACTAACTTGGAATACACATGTTGACAGTCTCTGTAGTAAACTACAGCAAAGACTGCACTTCCTTCGGCGTCTCAGGGTTCATGGTGTTGACCAAAGATTTATGTTAGTGTTCTATCGAGCAGTCTTGGAAAGCCTGGTCAGGTTTGGCATCACAGTTTGGTTCGGTAATCTCTCAGTGCAACTGAGGTCCAAATTATTCAGATTGGTGCAGACTGCAGGGAAGATCATAGGTGTAAGACAACTCCCCTCTCTGCAGTCTATTTATGAGCAGGCTACATTAAAACAGGCTCAAAAAATCGTCAGTGATGTTACCCATGTTTTAAATGGTGAGTTTGTACTTCTGCCCTCTGGGAGAAGATACAACGAACCAAAGTGGAAGTACATCAGATTTAAAAAATCCTTTGTACCAGCATCAACTAAGATGTTGAACGAGGCTCTGAAACAGCAGTAACTAGAAAAAGTGCCCTTCTGGGCACAGGTCTCCACCAGGAGGATAGGACTGTGTGAGATGTTTGGCAAAATGTTTAGGAGTAATATAAACATGTTTTTTTGTTTGTTATTTTTTTGCAACAATTTTCTTCATTTTGTTGAGCCAGATCACTCATAGCATGAGGATAGAATTCTGGATGAGCAGGACATGTGCAGCATTTCGTACAAAACGGGCCACTCCTGAAAACTTTGGAAGGCAATGTTAGCCAATCAGTGTAGAATCTGAGAAATCCAACAGACTCGTCTTGATCACATGACTACAGAGATCATGTGTACCGATTTGCGTGACATTTGGATGAAATCTGTGCGACTAACATAAGCAATGTGTTTTGCAGAAATCGGCCTCATGGTGGCGCTATAACCGGCAGATGTGGAGGGATGCAGGGACAATGTTTTTCCATGGCCTCTAGGGAGTGCGCATACATAAGTTGTATACAGATCGATGCAGTTATAGCTAAAAACAGGAATTGGCCTGTTATAGCGCCACCTTGAGGCTGATTTGGGGAAGAAATGAGTGGCATGTCGTCCTCGGCCTAGTGGAAATGTGCGTGTATAATTTCACGGAAATTGCACACTGTGTTTGTGATTTGTGGCATTTTGTTCGAAACGGACCAATCATGTGAGCTTTGGAAGGCAATCTTAGCCAATCAGGATGGAAGATGGGAAATGGTGCAGATCCGTGTTGATCACATGATCACTAGATAGTGTATATCGAATTGTGTGATGTATGGATAAAATGTGTACGAGTAATCTACAGAAAGGTGTTTTGCCTAAATCGGCCTCATGGTGGCGCTATAACAGGCCGTTGAGGAATATTTGGGGCAGAGGTTCGTCGTTGGCATCCAGGGAGTGTGTGTGCAAAGTTTGGCATGGATCGGGCCAACACAGGCAGAGATTAGCTGGTAACAGACGGACGGAAGGAAGGACGGACGCACACACACACACACACACACACACACACACACACGGACGGAGTGCAAAACATACTCTCTCCCCATGCCTTCGGCCTGGTGGAGACAACTATGTGAGGCTAGATTATCCACATCATGTGTGCAATTGTGTAATGTTGTGTCTTCCTCTGTAATGTATTTTTGTTTGTCATTGATGTTTTTATGTGTGGCTGTAGCTGGGGTGAAAGCCCAAGACAAATTTCCCTTGTGGACAATAAAGTTGACCTTGACCTTGACCTTGACAGAGCTAAAGGGACTGTTTCATAGGCTGATAATATAAAACTCTTAACCCTCAACCTGCAGTTTAGCGTTTCTGCTCTCATCCAGTCAGTGAAGACCTCTAAATTGCTTCTCCTAGTAAGCTATCCACTAAAATATAGTGTCACTGATTTCTGCCCTATTACTGGGCGTCGAATTAAAACTATTTCAGCTTGGTTAGAAAACCCAGTTGAACTCCCCTGCTGGTTACAGTAGGAGCAGTGCCGCCCCTTTTGTTTGGGTCCAGTAAGCTTATATCCCCGGTGCATAGCCTTAGATAAATCTATTTATAATGGATGCCTTGTTTTTCACAGTATGATAAGAATCTGGAAACAAATCAAAACTTATTTTGGGAATGACTCTCTGCTCCTCCCCATAACTGGAAATGCCTCATTTCCACCATCACAAGTTGATTAAACATTTACCTCATTTACTCAGTTAAAGGAAAATATGAACTCAGGAGTAATCTTTTTAGGTTTCTACAGGTTAGGAACTATACACCCATCATTTTTCTCGATCTTTGGAGAGAGCATCACCTTCAGTCCTTCACCCTTAGATTCCTTCTCCAAAATATTGACCCAGAAAAGAAGGTGTCACATTTTTATGAGTCACACTACAAGCTGTAAAAGTCCCTACTACATCAACAGTTAAATTTGCATGGGAAAATGTGTTCAAATTCCCAATGAACTCTGGGAGGACAGTCTTGAAGAAGTTAATGCCTGCTCTATCAACTGCCTCGTTCAGTTTCGAGTCATACATAGACTCCACTATACCAAGTCAAAACTATAAAGTTATTTCCAGATATTTCTTCGCATTGTGACAAATTTAACACAATAGTTTCAAATCTTCTTCAGCTTCACCCTTTGTCCTCAGCAGTGTCATGCTCATACTGTAGAACGCAGTACCACGGCATGGTATAAAATAAAAGACGTGTACGCGCAGGTAAGGAAAGGAACAGTGCACGCACGTGCACGCTAGAATGAATAACCTCACGTCCACGACACACCATAAGTACCCAGTGGTTACTTGCATAAGGGTTACTGCCTCCTCCTCCATCGAAGAACAGATTTGTCCAAAGCAAACTTTTTAGTTTTTCAAAAAAGTTGTCTGATTATTTTAAGTCTATTTTTTGTGTACACCAAATCCCTTGGCACTATCATCTCTGCTCACAATATATCCTATCACTGCTATGCCGATGACACACAACTGTTTCTATCCTTCCCCTTCTCTGCCACTCAGGTGGAAGAGCGCATCACTGCATGCCTGGCTGACATCTCACAGTGGATGTCCTCCAACCACCTCAAGCTGAACCCAGACAAGACTGAGCTTCTCTTCTTCCCAGCTAAGTCCTGCCCTATGCGGGAGCTAACTATTTCCGTAGACAACGCCCTGGTAACGTCTGTCCCGACAGCCAGGAACCTTGGTGTTGTCCTGGACAGTCAGCTCTCGTTTAAAACTCACATCACAGCTGTCACTCGATCCTGTAGGTTCACACTCTATAACATACGACAGACAACGGTCTTGTCAAAACTTGACTATTGTAATTCGCTCCTTACTGGCCTACCGGCATGTGCACTTAAGCCTCTTCAACTGATCCAAAATGCCGCAGCTCGTCTGGTCTTCAACCAGCCAAAATTCTCACATGTCTCCCCCCTGCCCCGCTCCCTGCACTGGCTCCCAGTCGCTGCCCGCACAGAATACAAAACTCTGATGCTGGCATTCAAAGCAACCAAAGGTATGGCTCCCCCATATATTGCAAGCATGATTGAACCCTACAAACCCTCCCGCGCACTCAGATCAGCCAACGCAGGAAAGCTGGAAGTACCCTCACTAAAAACGCCGGGACAACGCTCCACACGTCCCAAACTATTCTCCCTTCTGGCCCCAAAACTGTGGAATGCACTCCCCGTTGCAATCAGAACTGCAGCATCACTCCCAATCTTCCGCCGTAGTCTGAAGACCCACCTTTTCTCCATCATGGCCCATAGCACTTATCCTACCCCCTTAGATAGCACTTTTTAGACTTAGATAGCATTTGAAACAGACTTATAGCATGTCATGTAGACAGCACAATAATTGCATTGTATGTAGTCATAGCACATCATAGTACATATGTATAGCATAGTATAGTATATATGTATAGTTAATATGTATAGTGTCATTATATAGATATGTTCTAGTATGTATTCCCATATTTTTTGTTCTTGCCTAATGTAAGTCGCTCTGGATTAAGAGCATCTGCTAAATGCCTAAATTGTAAATTGTAAATTGTGTTTGTGTGTGTCTAAAACTTGTGACGTGCGACCTACAGTCACAGCACACAGATTCGCCCCTCAGCCACAGGTATACGAACGCACACATACTGAATCGGTGGACATGGGCCCTTAAAGTAAGCGACAGCATGAGTGGCTCTTTAATCAAAATACTGCTTTTCATCTGTAAGGTCGAGTGCCTCTCCTCTGGAGACCAACGAAGAGCGTGAGCAGGAAACGTAGATGGAAAAGAAAATGAGGTGCAGGAATTACTCGACCATTACGCGAAATGGAAAATCCAGGAGGACAAAGTGCAACGAGGGGGATCTGGCACGACAGATCACTGAAGGAAATTGAGGTACTGAAAGTAAAGGACAATGTCGTCCATGATGGAGGTGAGAACCAATCGTCTGTCTGGGCTATCACTCCACACTTAGTTGACCCTTCAGACAGGGAAGGGGAAGATAAGGAGAGAGAGAGAGAGAGAGAGACAGACAGACAGACAGACAGACAGACAGACAGACAGACAGACAGACAGACAGACAGACAGACAGACAGACAGACAGACAGACAGACAGACAGACAGACAGACAGACAGACAGACAGACAGACAGACAGACAGACATGTGTATATGTGCTCTACAACTAAGCCTCGAAAATCAACTCACAGCAAATAAGCGCTCCAGATCATTGCTGCTTTCTCCCCACTGTTCAATTGGACGAGTTGAGAGAGAGGTGGCGAACAGATAAAGAGATTGCAAGCAACACAACTTCTGTGTGATCAGGGCAGGCCCTGAAAGTGATGGACAAGCACTGCTCTGCTTTGAAGAGTCTGAAGACAGCACAGAAAAAGCGGTTTTCAGCCTGCAAACAGTGATACAAAACACAGTAAACATGTTCTGTATGCAATTAATATGCATATGTGCAATTGTGCATATGAGTCTGTGTAGGCCTACTGTCGGTTTGGGCCTATGGGAATATATGGAAAGGATTGTCAAAGCATGTCTGTGACAATACTGAAGTTGTCTACAAACCGTATGGGCGTATGATCAAACTGTCAAGAAATCGGTATTCCTGTTGTACTATAGCTGAGTCCAAAAAACTGTAAGTCCAAAAATATATATATATTTAGTCTACATGCAAGTATGTCCCGTTTCATCAAAACTATTATACCGGTAGCTCATATGTCATATTGCATAAGTAATACAACCCCAACGTAATTCATCCCAGAACAAATTATTAAATTTCCATCCCAATGTGTGCACAACACTGTGCCTTGAACGCTATTGCTGTCGCTCCATGAAATTATCGGGGAAACTTTACAATGCCCAAGTTCATTGGACATTGATTGATTGATTGATTGATTGATTGATTGATTGATTGATTGATTGATTGATTGAATAATACAAATTGTAAACATTACAGCAAGTACAATTACGCAAGCTACCGTATGCTAAAAGGATAACACAAAAAGCCCTGAGGGCTTGTTTTCATTGTGGTCCAATTTATTCAATTAATATAATCAGGACATGATTGACAGAGTTCTGTGACTTCTGGATATTAACTTGACAAACCAAATACTTTTAACTAGGTGAAATCCATTTTTCAGTTTAACTTTTTAAGTCCACCCCAATGATTTGCAACAAGTTGCAACTGCAACCACTTGCAACAGAATCCCAAAACTGTGCCGACCTGCAATGGGTCAATTCAGACCGCTGCAACTGCATGGTAGCAAGTTGTAAATTGTGTTGTGAATCATTGGTGTGGACTGGGCTATAATGTGTATGTGTACCTACATGTTGACATTGACAATATGTTTTCCTATAAATTGATTGCAGATTATATCCCCCACCAAAATATGCATTGTTTTGTTTGTTTGAATTGATCTACATAACCGAGAAAGAAATGGTAATTGATATATTTAATAAGGGGAGGAAAATCCTAAAATAAAATACAAGGAGAAATAGCAATAGCTTGTAAACGTCCACTGAACATAAGGTTACTTGTACGTACAGAGACAACTTTGTGAAAAGTTGGTGGAAAAGTGAGTGATGATGAATACCATAAGGAAAGCAATGTCTGTAAGCTAGGTACTGTAAATAATAAGCAACACATTATCTGGGCTTTATGTCTCAACAATGTCATAGTCTATCCGCCTCCCTGCTGTATGATGAGGCCGTCACTCATGTTGGCATAGATTGAATGGCTGAACACCACCGCAGAATGCCAAATGCGAGCAGGCATTTTATTAAGTGTGACCCTGATTAGTTGGTGTACTTGCATGCTGATGAGTCTCATCTGTTTTCTTCCCACATTGTTGCATGCTGCCCACTCCTACTCCCTTCAATCACTTCAATCAATTATCATTAGATACTTATAATAAGGGCCTAAATGAAGCCCTTGATATCAGACGGTTCTTGTAGTTTGCCAGTTCTTGTTTTTCTCCACTAATGGATCCCCGGAGAAATTACGTCAGAATTCGGCTAAATATGACGTAAATTAAACATCAAAACATTAAACGGCATTGACATTGAAGGGAATATTTACGTCATAATATGTAAACGCGCTAACCAATCACCAGCAACAGGCATTCTGATTGGCCAGTATGAGATGATGCATGATGATGTATGATGATCAGAGCTGATAATTCCGCTAACTATGACGTAAATTAAACATCAAAACATGAAATGCCATTGACATTGAAGTCATATGTAAACGAGCAAATCGGCTAACCAATCACATGTTGGTGGGAACGCTTGGCAAATAAAGGACCACCTTATGTAGCAAGGTCAAATAAATTGATGTATGATGACAAGAGTGCCCCTCATTTTACACGGGTGTGATTTTTATTGTTCCCTTCAGTGACTCCCATCTATGGTTTTAAATATCACTGTCTAATGAAACGTATTCTTGCTGTTTATTTTGCATTCAAATGTTTTTATGTGTCTCCACCAGGCCGAAGGCATGGTGGTGTTTTGCACTCCTTCCGTCCGTCCGTGTGTCCGTCCGTCCGTCCGTCCGTCCGTCCGTCCGTCCGTCCGTCTGTGGACAGCTAATCTCTGGCACCGTTGGCTTGATCGCAGCCATACTCTGCACACATACACTTCACATTGGCCTCTTATAGCGCCACCAGGAGGCCGCTTTGTTCAAAACAATTTTTTGGACAGTACACCTACAGATTTTGTCCAAACATCACGCAAATTGGTACACAGTCTCTCTAGAGCCATTCAACGAAACGGGTATTTCAGATTTTTCAGACTCCATCCTGATTGGCTAAGATTGGCTACCAAAGTTCGCAGGAGTGCACGGTTTCAAACAAAATGCCGCAAATCATGAACACATCGTGTGATTTCCGTGAAATTGTGCATGCACATTCCCACTAGGCCGAGGAAGAAATGCCACTGGAACATTTTCAACTCGGCCTCATGGTGGTGCTATAACTGGCCAATTAGTGTTTTTACCTCTAACTGCAAGGATCTGTGTAAAACTTTGTATGCACACTCCCTAGAGGCCAAGGAAAAACCTTTTTCTGGAATTTTTCACATCTGCTCTTTATAGCACCACCAAGAGGCCGACCCATTTTATAATATTACTCCTTCAGATTTTATCCAAATTTCACGCAAATCGGTACACATGCTCTCCATAGTCATGTGATCAAGACAGGTTTGTTTGATTTCTCATAATCCATCCTGATTGGCTACGATTGGCTTCTAAAGTTTTCAGGAGTAGTAGTACCCGTTTTGTACAAATCGCCACAACTCCTCACGCAGCGTCGAATTGCGGTGAAACTGTGCACGCATATTCCCACTAGGTTGAGGAAAAAACACTTTTCAGCATTGATCTGGAAAAATAAGCAAAAATAATCTATTGCTCAATCTCTGCAATCATACCTTCAACACAGTCAAGGCACCAATTATATGGCATAAAAACCAGACCATCCCAACACCTAAGAAAGGAGACCTCTCATTAGCCAATAATTATGGAGGAATTTCCTTAATGCCAATTGCTGCAAAACTTTACAACAATCTCATCCTTAATCGTCGTATCCCCGATCGTTGAGCCTCTACTCCGAAACAATCAAAACGGATTTAGACATGGTAGATCCACTCAAATCCTATGCTTACGTATGAGGAATCACACAGCTATGCAACATCGATCTCGCACTAATCTTTGTTGATTTCTCAAAGGCTTTTGATACGGTGGACAGAACCAAAATGTTTGAAATTCTTAAATGATATGGTATTCCCCGACAAAATGATCAATGCCATAAAAGTTCTATACAAATACCATCCTTACTCCTGACGGAGAAACACCATCATTCCCTATCCTTGCTGGCATACTCCAAGGCGACACACCGTGTCTATTTATTATTGTTGTTGTTCTTCGTATGTCAGTTGATAAGGGCTACCAACTAAACCCTAGGAGAAGCTCTCGTCATCCTGCTAAATATCTAATCGCGCTTATCAGTCAATCATTGGAATACGCTCAGACTCTCCTTCAGTCTCTTGAGCAGGCCTCCAACTGTGTTGGGTTTTATCTCAACGAGACGAAAACTGAATACGTAAATATATGCAAATCCAACAATAACCACATTATAAAAACACTTAACAACACTCCTCTGAAACAGGTTGATGACTACTAAGTATTTGGGTTCATATATATCTTCTTCCCAAAAGGACTTTCAAACTAGGAAGGGTATGGCCTGGTCAGCTTGAAATGACATGCATACGATCTGGTTATCCCAGCTTAGTAAGATGTTCAAAGTAAAAATATTTAGGACGACCGTTGAAACCGATTCTGACACTTCCAAAGAAATTAGAGAAACGGTTGGATGGCACTTATACCCGCCTTCAAATGAGAGCGCAAAATCTGTCACTTGGAAGTGCCACCCATCGACTAATCTAATATACGGCAACATTCCCTGTGTTTCTTCACTAGTCCGATCCAGAAGAACACAGTTTGCCGGCCACTGCTACAGAGCTGACAATGAGGTTATATCTTCCCTTCTTCTCTGCAATCCTGCCTCAAAGCAGACCAGAGGTAGAAAACTGTCGTTCCCTGATGTCATCGCTAGGGACACATGCATCAGTAAGCAGGAAAGTCGCCAGAGGCATTGTGAAATCCATGATCTCAAATGATGATGACTAGTTATTTGTGCTCACAGAGCGAGAACTATTAGGATGGAGTATTTCTGCAAACTGTGTGCATAGTAAATTCATGCACGCACGCACGCGCGCATGCACGCACACCGTCTTGTCCCTTTTAGGAAACAAATACTCCTAATGAATTACTTACTTCCCAAGACAAGTAATTCTATTGAAATCCAGCTTCTCAAATGATGTGATACTGATATGTCCCTGTTTCTTTCTATATCTAATCTATCCCATATCTTCCTAAAGCCACTTCCCTTTTAGGCTTGCCATATTCAATTCAATTAAATTTTATTAAAGTGTCAAATCACAACAAGTTGTCTCAAGACACTTTACAACCAACAAAGATCCACCCAGAGCAAGCAATATTGCGACAATGGTAACGAAAAACTCCCCTTTAGGAAGAAACGTCAGGCCATATGAAAAACATGTTAAAAAAGCAGATCTATAAGCTCACATCATATCGCGATGCGTTGTGTGCTTGCAGATACTATTTTCGCTCTTTTTGAAATAGGACATACGACGGGTGACGTGCATGGTCTCTCCAGACCCCACTATGAGAACCACCACAATGTTGTGGCTCATGTCTGTGGATATTGGCTCACAGCCTGTGAGATGTTCCATGACATCCATCTGGCACACAGGGTTGCTAAGCTTTAAAATTCAGATTTCATCCAGACCATATAGAATCATTTTTATATAGAAGAGACATTCCCATTCATAGCAATGCTGTGCCTTCATGTCAAACATGACGTCATCAATCCATGGGGGCCTCCTTGATGCATTAGTTTGGTATATAGATATGTTGGTATAATAATCAATAAGCGCAAAGTCAGTATATGACCTTATGATCCAGACCAGTGGTTTACATCAGGATGGAATTTCCCCCATCCCTCCACAAGCACGCGTGCGTACGTGCGCGTGCGCACACACACACACACACACACACACACACACACACACACACACACACACACACACACACACACACACACACACACACACACACACACACACACACACACACACACACAATCACACACAATCACACACACACACACACACACACACACCGTGCTGAATGATTAAGGAGGTTGGTGACAGTAAACTCTGGGCTTGCCAAACTGTTTATCATTAATAAGAGCCTTGAGCAAACACTGCAGAGTCTCTGTGGACACATCTCTCCCTGTCGTACTACCGTTTACCCAGCCCACAGCTGCACAACAGTGATACAAGGGCTCAATTTACCACAGCAGAGACCTTTCATAAAGCCTATATTCCACTGGCTCCTACTCTAATGAACTAGTGTGTCAGACATTGATAAGGTCCCATGCAGCGGACAGTGGCGGTGATGCAGAAAGACAAAGTGCAAGTGGAAATCTTATAATCAAAATCAATGGAAATCTAATATTCACCAATATCCACCACCACAATGGAATGGTAATGAAAGGATGTTCTCATATAGAATGGCATATAGCTATACCCAACCTGTGGACTGGTGGGCTGTGAGGATAAGTGGCCCCCCAAATAACTGGCAAAACACTTAGATTTTAATGATAATATAACATATTTATGTAAAATAATGTTTTTTTTATTAATTTATTAGGACAGAAACATTGTACAATTCCTGTTTTCACATGTTCTACTGTATATCACTGTTGTTAACGGTTGTTAAAACAAAAGTGTGTGCATACATTATACAACCCTTCACCAAGGAAGAAAACAAGAAAATAAGAAATCGGCCCACACTAAAACTAAAACTAAATTAATTTAATTCATTTATCTGTATACCTATAACAGTAATGTCCATTAAAATACAAATAATTAAAAGATATAAAGACACAGAGAGAGAAAAGGAAAAAAGGGGGGGCGGGGGTAGGCTTTCTTTTGTGATGTTTGTAGTAGGTCTTCCGTTTTCTTTCTTCTTTTATGTAAAAGAATGTTGTGAATTTCTTTCTTTAAAACCTTCATTGTAATATCAATAAATAGGAACAAAGTATGCTGTTTGCCTTTATGTCACTTTTCAATCAATCATTGTGACTTCCCCTTTGCCTCACACATAACTGGAATTTGTCTCCATGTAATAACGCTGTAATGGAATTCCATGGATATGACAAGAAATGTCATGTTTTCGATTAAAGCACCCTCTTTTGATCTAAAATAGCTTTTCTGCACAGATTGCAGATTCTAAAACAGTCCACTTATCTTTTTCTATTATTGATGAAGACTGGTCAGGACAGTATACAATATGTGCCATACTACTGCCCCAAAAAAAAGAAAAGGGAAAAAAGGCAAGTAAATAAAGTGCAGAGATGAATGGTTCATGGTATACCTTTATTGTATTATTCTGACGGACACATAAAGTATGTAACATGAATAGAGAACATAGCAAACAAACATGATGCACATCCCTATAAATGCAGTCTGCATTACGTTAATAAATCTATAGATTTTTCCAGCCTGGATCAATGGAACAAATGTATTAGGTTATATCAGGGGACAGATATATCTCTATGTAAAGAACTAAAATACGACACAGTGACAAACTCAGTCAGTGTTTAATGCATTTCATTATCGCATCATTGACAAATGACCTTCCTTTCTGCCTTGTTAACATTCCCTTCTCAAGCCAAGCAGCAACTCATTCAAACATCTGCAGCTGTAAAAACCGAGAAGACTAAGACAAATGTTAAGCCATGTGAGAGAGTGTGCGAGTGTGAGCATGTGCGAGTGAGTGTGCGAGTGAGTGTGCGAGTGAGTGAGCGAGTGAGCGAGTGAGTGAGTGAGTGTGAAAAGTGCGTGTGAAATGTGCGTGTGTGTAGTAGTGATGCACCAAATATTCGCCACAGAACATATTCTGCCGGAAATGGCTAAAAATATCACTGAATAGTCAAAACACAGGGTTACCTACGTAACATGTTTTGTTGTGATGACGTGATCAAAATGCGGCTACAAGCACGGCGCGCCGCGTCACATGTCACAGTCTTCTGCGGCTTGAAAATATTTCCCAATATCAGAGATATTGTTACAATGTTTCAGCAGTCAGTCTGGAATTAATGTATACAATAAATGCATTCAAAAGTGCTGAATAAATGTTTTATGGACCCATAATGGTGATTATTATTTCAATTAAGTTTTGCTAGCCTGGCTCCAGCCCTGAATCGCTACCATTAAAAAAATATGTCCTGGCGATTCAGGTCTGGTGACTCTGCCTACGGCGGCGTCCGTCTCAATCGAAAATCTGATCGCAGCAGCTGATTGGCCATCAGCCCCGTCACTCGACAGCATCAAACAACAAACATGGCTGCCCCCACTGCAGTGACTCAACCGTATCGCAACGGTATCAATCTGGCTATTAAATCGTACCTATGATAAATAGTTTCTTTACAGAAACGACAGGTTTTATAAATATCATCATCCGACATATTTTACCGCTTTTGTTTACATGCTACAGTATATTGGTACAGTAGTAGTGCTCGTTGACTGTGTTTGTTTGGATTAGCAACCGGGGGCCTGTTTCACGAAATTTGGATTAACTAATCCAGGATTAAAGCCAAAACCAGGCTTGTTAAATCCTGGTCTGTACAGCCTGGTTTATTCCATTCCACTAAAGCCAAGCGAGGCTTAGGTGACATTCACACCAGAAAGCTTTGCTGCGATTAAAACGAATCCTGCTGCGCATTGTCAGAAAGTGCACTTCGTTTGGCAGGTGTGAAGGCTCATTTGGAATCCTAATGCATATCAAAGAACCGCATTCTACTCCGAACAAAAACGGGGTTTCGCTTCGCTTCCAATCGCACTTGATTACGATTCGGTGCAGGTGTGAATGCAATCCGCAGTAAATAAAGGAAATGAAGCAAACAATGTGGCGGGTGAGGAGCTGAACACAGTTGGAGACGGAGAAGGCATATTTTACGCAGCGCAAAGATGTCCCGTTACCGTGGATAGACGTGGTCGAATGAGGAGACTGAAGCCCTGATCGAAATTAGGACGAGTACATTAATCAATTGCTTAAGGAAACACATAAAAACACTGCAATGTATTATAGCCTACACTACAGAATATTCTGTCTGTCTGTCTGTGCGTGCCGTAAACATGGAGTGCTGTCACTGTGTGGGGACTGGGGAGTAGGGACTTTCATCTCGATAAACTTGTAAACATTTTGCGCTGCTGTCTGTTATATATCAGTGCGCTCAGCGCTGTTCCTTCCATGCCCAAAAGAACAGTGCGTGGCTGCGTGCATATAGAGAGAGAGAGGGGGGGGGGGGGGGGGGGGGGGGGGGGGGGGACTGGACCCACCCCCCCCACGAAACATGCACGTTATGAGTATAATTTGAAATTTTGATCACCATAGATTTCACTGTGTAGGCTATGAATGGAACACATTGATAAAGGTCCGGCCCCTGCTGCGTTTCCAATAGCTGCGGATGACAGTGTGACTGTGAAGGCAAACCGCAACAAATTAAATATGCAAGAAGTCCCAATTCTCCTCCCATTCGCATCGAGTCTACCGAAGTATTAGGTGGGAATGTGACCTTAGAATGGGTGGATTTATCGAGCCAGGATCATAAAGCCTGGCTGAATGCAGAGCCTCTCTAGACCCATTCGGTGGAACACAGATTTACAGATCCTTCTTCTTCCTGGGGTATTATGGCAGTTGGCATCCTTAATAGATGCATTACTGCCCCCTTCTGTATATTTCAGTATCTTTACTAATCTATTCCAGACTTACTGATACAAGGATTTAAGCTTCTAAAAGAAATACTGCTGCTGTAATTAAAGAGAGAAAATACTCTCAATAGTGGATAAACTGAATGATTAACTACCCCAAAAATATAGTCTACATTTTACCACTACTCTTACTTTAACTGGCAAACTTAATCTGGCAAGATTAACCAGTTTTCATGAAAGGTTCAGGTTCAGGTTCAGGTTCAGGTTCAGGTTTATTTGTCATATGTATAAATACAAGTATAAATACAATGAAAATCATTTTGCTCAGAGCATTCTCAGTCTTACATACACAGGACATAGACAAACATCTATACCGGTTAATCGCTGATCCAGGATATATTAAAACAGGATATCTGTTAAATCCCGGTTTAATCTCTAATCCAAGTTTCGTGAAACGGGCCCCGGGTTAGCCATAGCCACATGATTGACAACAATGTCATCTGCTTTCCTACTATTCGGATTGGTTGGTATAAAAAAATCTGAATCCCCCCCCACCGCCCCCCCTTTTTCCCTCACTGTATATGTTTCTTTTCCCTTTTTACCTCCATTATGATGAATTCCTGTTCTGTTCTTTGTCTATATAGAAGTGTCTATTTGTACGTCTCTAAATGTTTTGATGAATTGAACATGGTGGACCCTCTTGTAAACAAGTGTAATACTTAATTGGGTCGTCCACTCACAGTTAACAGCCTTTGTATTGAGTTTGTGCTTGAAATGTACTGTAATTCTGCAAACTGTTAATAAATATTTCAATCAATCAATCAATGAACCAATCGCCGAAGACTTCCGCTTTGACAACGCCCATTCCAGAAACTGCTGCAGCTGCCGTGGGGACGGCTTTCAGTCTGAATAATGAAGTGAAACAAAATGAAAATTCAGTGTCAGGCTAGTCTTTTGCCATAATCTTTACAACAAAGGCACGACCATGACAGCAATGGTACAAAAACTGTTTTAAAAAAGAAAAAGAAAACAAAAAACATTATATTAATATATACAGTATATAATAATATTAATCATATTCGGCTATTCGGTTTTCGGTCAAATGTTTCCTATATTCGGTATTCGGTTTCGGCCAAGAATTTCCCTTTCGGTGCATCGCTAGTGTTTAGTCTTTAGTACCTGATATCATTGTTCTGTCCCGTCCAGTGCTCCAGTCCTGAGGTCCTAACTTCTCTTGCCCAATGCAGTGTTCAGCCTTGTCCAGCCCCATCCTGAAGTCCTGCCCTGTCCTGTCCTGCTCCATCCAACCTCACAAAGCCCAGTGTAGTTCCACCCTGCCAGAGTATTAGGTTGCAGGGTCTGTGCTGCTCCTACCTGTCCACCAACAGATGTCACTCTCCACGCATGATCTGTCATATGTCACAACCCGGCCGTGGGGCCATGACAAATGGAGGAGGACGCAGGCAGTGTAAAACTTTTAACAATAATTTATTTGAAAAAAGGAAAAGAGGCCGCACAGCTCGTAGTCACGATGCAAGAAACTTTTATTGAACCGACGTTTCGGCAAACACGATGCCTTCTTCAGGGTATGAATAATAATTTATTAACATAAGTAACTTAATTAAAGAATGCTTACAAACAAAAGAGTGTGGGATGGATGTGTAAGTCAGGAATATCAGTAGTGTCAGTGTGGATGTGTGATCAATGTAGTGTGGGGTGTTGTATGGTGTGTAAATCAAGGAATAATGGCAAAGCAAAAGAAGGGTGCTGTCATCAGGGCATCTGCACTGGCTGCCACGGTGCCACCCAGTCTTTTGACTGGGTTGACTGTCAGTGTTTCTATCATCCATCAAATTCAGATTTGTGCATGCTTCTACACTCCAGGCTCATGAACATCCAATAAAACCTCACATACTTTTGATACAGTAGGTGCATGTGCCTGTGTCCCACGCATGCAACCACCCACGCACGCACGCACGCACGCACGCACGCACGCACGCACGCACGCACGCACGCACGCACGCACGCACGCACGCAAGCACGCACGCACGCACGCACGCACACACACACACACACACACACACACACACACACACACACACTCATACCAACACCTCCCTGTGTTAGTGTTTCCTCCTCACCCACTCTTTGTGGCTTCCAGGACTCAAGTGCTTACAATAGACCTGACAACACCGCTATGTGCCCTGCTCCCAGAATAGGCCCTTCTGGCTTCATGTGGCGTGTGTTTACAACTTCCTGTCCACTTTTAACACAGGAAGCTACGGTAAAATAAGGGCTTGGACAGTCTCACCCAGACAAACTGTATGGAAGGACCCCAATGGAAACAAGCCATAGGCTTTCTTGAGTTTCAAATCCTCTTAGCAGACCTTGTATTGAACGTTCTTGTGCTTTTTTCTGCAAACTGTTAATAAAGTATTCAGTCAATTAAAAAACATACGCACGCACACACACACACGCGCACACACACACACACACACACACACACACACACACGCACGCACACGCACACACACACGTATGTATACTGTGTAAGCTAATTATTATTCATCTGTTGATACTGTTATAATAGCTATGGCTGGTATATGCTCATTATAAAAACACACACACACACACACACACACACACACACACACACACACACACACACACACACACACACACACACACACACACACACACACACACACACACACACACACACACACACACACACACACACAAACCATATGTGTGTAAGTTAATTATTATTCATTGTTGATCCTGTTATATGCTATGGCTGGTATCCTCATTATTGCTTCATGTTTATATCCCAAAGGAAACATATGAGTTTATTGATTGACTTTGCAATCAACATGTATATTTCAGAGAAGTGACACCTATTCTGAAAAGGTTGTTCAATGTTCAAAGTCATTCCAAGGGAATTAAAATGGGTTGTGTTCTGAGAGATACATTTAAACTTTATTACACATAATCTGACACCACTCAGTTTAATTTGAATGTGGGAATGACCGGACAATAAGCAACTAATTAGAATGACATTGCTGGCTTTGGCACTTGGGACAGCCCCACCCTTTGACAGAAACAATAGGATATCATGCCCTAGGCTGTGTGTGTGTATACTGTAAGAACAATCCAATTGGATTTGTTCCAAATTCTAATAGGATATTTCTATCAGAATCCTATAGGATTGTTTTCTACTAGGGTTTCCTGTTTTTGCACCTACAGAGTTGTGTTGAATGTCTGGTTAAAGAAAAACTTTCAACTCAGGTTAATGCACCATTCATTTTTAATCGTTTGGACCACCTGGACTACAAACAAGAACACATTGACTCAGTTACAGCACCCTCACATCTTTACAATAGTTTGTATTTCAATATTTACAGCATCATCATTCTTTGCCTGCACTCTATAGAAAAACTGTTATGTCCTCTATCATGACTCAAAAAGTGATTTGCCATAGCACACACATACAGGCATGAAAATGATTCTTATCTACGTGGAATGTGTCATATTTAATGACAGCGCTTGTGTTGTATTCTTTATTGAGACAGAGCAATAGAAAACTGAAGAGGAGAAAGCATCAGTGAGCATTGGCATGTTTGGGGCAGATGTGAGTCAAGAAATTAAGTTCTCTATACCCCATTACTTTTTTCTCATTTGTAATCAATTCAGTTCGGTCATTTTGTTCTGATCATTAACTTGTAGAGCACTTTAGTCATTTTACGCATGCTTTTTAAAAACATTCAGATGAAAATTTTACTGAAATCAAAATTACTAAACAGAAATCTATGCAACACTTTTTTCAGTTTTTTCATTGTCAGTTTAACTGACAATGAGTAGTTTGAAAACAAAAAACACAAGGTGGTTTGTCCTTACCCAATGAGAACATTTACATCATTTCTAACACATCACGGCTTTACATTGCGAGATTGTGAATGACACTCTTCACTCAGCACTGTACTGTAGGTAGGACTTGAGAAAATTACATATTTTGTATTTGGTGTTGATATTCCAGTCTTTTTCAGTAAAGCCTGAGCAGACTCCTTATTTTTTCTTTATTTTGTGTGACTTTATTGTTTTCCCCAAAATGCTTCATTATCATCTTCATCACATTACTTTCTTTATCACAAAGAAAGAAAGAGAGAAAGAGAAAGAGAAAGAGAAAGAGAAAGAGAAAGAGAAAGAAAGAAAGAAAGAAAGAAAGAAAAAATACAATGACCATAACGTCAAAAGCTTCGGCCTCTATACTAAAGTCACGTATAGGTATTATTAACATTGGTCTGCGTTTGCCATATACATTCAAGCGTGATACAATGTGATTTAGAATAAAAGAGAAGCAGGCATTCAAGGGATGAAGAGGCAGGAAGGGAGAGAGATAAAAGGCTTCCATGCCTGCAGTATACAAATGAGATAAAGAGAGAAACACTAGAGCAGTGGTTCTCAAACGTTTTCATGTCAAGGTAGGCCTACTAGAATGCATGCCCCAACTGGTTATACAATACCCCTTGTACCCAGCATTGTTCCCAGTACCCATTGTACCTGTCTTGTCTGACTGTGTCCCTTTTGTGCCTATATATGGCTATCTCTGTGCCCGTCTGTCTGCCTATGTCCCTTTTATGACCATATATGGACCCCACTTTGAGAACCACTGCACTAGAAGGATGTGTTGGTACAGATGTCCTTGGTCAGCATGTCCTTGTAATGTTAAAACCTGAATAATGTCTGAGACTCCATCTGAGCCTCTCTCTTTAAGTCCCCCCATAGTTCTAGATGCATCTTTTGGAATGCTTCAAAATTCCAGAACATTCTATGTCAGGGGTCAATGATCTCCACGGTGTCCTGTCCCGTTTTTTTCCTGCAGATGGAACGTTACAACATGTATATGCTGACTAAGCTCTAATAATGTGTCATGAAAGGGGGACTTTATGGCTTGCCACGTATACTGCTTTTGTTTTTCTTAATGTTCAATTTGTTTGTTCATGGAAAAAAAGGCAATTTGACACAATATGTTTTGTACATTGTCTGAGTACACAAATAAAACACAAGCATGGCTTACAACGCTGATACTGTAGCTAGCTATACAGACTGAAAGGTCCAGCATCCAAACAGCAGTCTCCTCAATATACTAACACACTCATTCATAAAAATACACACGCACACACACGCACACACACACACACACACACACGCACGCACGCGCGCGTGCACACACACACACACACACACACACACACACACACACACACACACACACACACACACACACACACACACACACACACACACACACACACACACACACACACACACACACACACACACACACACACACACACACACACACACATTACATTACATTACACATACCCAACATTACATTCCAAAACTAATAAATAGGAATTTGCAGAGCTTTCGGTGTCAGAACAGAAAACTTGGACCAGTTCAGGCTCATACCTCATCCTTCACTGACCTCCTGGGCTTACCTGCCTCGGCAGAGCAGGACAAATGTCAAGCAAGACCCCCCCCCCCCCCTACTCACACAATAGATTCATCTGGTGCCAGGGCCTGCACAGAGCACCGTCCTCTGTCCTCCAGGGAGATGTTCTCTGTGTTGGTACTGGTGTTAGGGTCAGGGCCTCGCTGTGGCAGGGACAGGCAGGGCCAGGTGAGCCTGCCCTTTCCACACCTGCCTTTCCCCGTCCCGTTGCTGTAGGACACCACGAGGCGGCGGTTCTCCTCGGGATGCGCGGAGGCAACACAGCCCGGGTTGGCCTCGGCGCCAAGTGCCCCGTGGGAGTCACCGACGCTGGGGTCACTGTCATCCTGGAAGTCGGGCAGGTTGGCGGAGACGATGCTGTCCGTCTTGGCGTGTGGCGTGTGACTATGGGTGTGACTGTGGGTGTGGCGGTATTCCTCGTCTATGTCCTTGCCCAGCTTCCACCTCCTCCACTTTTTGAGCATCTCTGACTGCACCTGGGGTTGACGAGGATGGGAGCCAGAGGATTGAGAGATTTGGCACAAGGGAGATGGGGAAAGACAATTAGATAAGACACAGATTTTCAAATTGGGGGTCGTCGTGTGCCAGAAACACTTATGTGGAATGGTTATTAAATATACCAGTGAAAGATTATACCAATATAACCTTTGTTTAATTGAATAAGTTACACAGTATGACTTTAAGCATAGAGAGTTGGTAGCAGTTGATTATGACCTTACCAGTATTCTCTAAACAAGAAGGGGAGGAACTGTCCATGCAGAATGCTGCGTATTTCAGATTTTTCTTCTTTTTTTTTTTTGCTGTGTTTTTCCAAAACAAACGGCAGCAGTCTGCAAGGACCTTTACTGTACATAATAAAGCCTTTAAACTAAAATGTAGGATTTTACACATGTGCCAGCTGCACTACATTTCACAGCATGAATTGCTTGAGAATATTTGCTCTGCTACAATTGTTACCAGTATGGGTGAATGCTCACTGTGACTCACCTCTTTGTTGACAAAGCAATACAAGATAGCCACCAGCAGGCCCTGAAGAGAGAGCAATTATTGTCATTAGCGCTGTCACGATTCGCCTAACCCACGATTCAATTCAACTTTCGATGTTAAGGTCACGATTCGATTCGATACGATTTTCGATACGATTCAATGGATATTTTTAAAAACCTCCTATTTTCAGCACAGAGTGCTGTATGATCATTAATTTAGGCTAATATTTAAATTTTTAAAGAAAAACACTTGTTTCTCTGCATTAAGTCACTTTTATTTGACTAATAACAAATGAGAATAGCATCAACAATATAAACTTTGGGTTTTATGTCCTCACATCATTTTGAGATGTTTCTTTAAGATGATGAGATAGATGACATTATTGTTAAGCTCTACTCTAAGTAACTAAATAAAATAAAAAGTAAATAATAGGGCTGGGACATGTTAATCTAATTAGAGGCCTTATAATTAATTCATCTCAATGAATCACATTTTAATCGCATATCAATATTCAATATAACAGTGAGAAACATTTTTTCATCAATGAATAGTGACTACAAAAGATTAAGCAATAAAACATTGTTTTTGAGGGGCGGCTGGGCGCTAGCCACTAGCTTTTGTTTTTGCCTCTAGTTGTTTTTGAGGGGCGCTAGCTGGTAACTATACTAGCCATGGTTCACAGTCATGTTTCACATTAAGCTTCAGGGAGAGGTTCCATGGGCTGGACTGGCGTTAGCCTCCACGCTGGCTGCCTAATGTCTCGCACTGAACACAGCTTCGCGCTGCGGTCCTCGATGCGATACATGTCGAAGCAGCCATAGCGTGGAGGCCTGCGCCAGTCCAGACTCCAGGCAGCCCCATATGGAACCTTTCACTGCGCAATTGTACACAACCATACTATATAAACAGCGATATAAACGGCTTCTTCCTTTGGGTGAATTTGGGTGTGTTGTTGTCTGCTCTGATGATAGCAACGCATTGAGAAACAAGCTGGGTTGTGCCCCGGCATATATGTCCGACACTGACAGGCTGAAACTCGTCCTGTGAGAAACGTTCCGGGGTGAATAAACGGACGGCCGCGCATGCAATGAAATATCACAAGTCGGCTGGTGATTTCGATACACTGTATCGAACGTCAATTTCGATTCGATTTCGATACGAATCGTGACAGCCTTAATTGTCATGCATTAGTTTCACTTATAAACATGGATGTTTACATATGCTCTGTCTGCCACACGGCACTCTAATAATACCATAACATGTACACCCGATCTGCACAGCAGCCACATGTATACATGTATTGAAAACCTCTGCTTATATATTGAGCCAACACAATATGGTTGTAATGGTCAACATTTCAAAGGTGCACTGTAAAATCCACAGTGTTCATTTATCTATTTGTAACTCTGACACAAGTGTAACCAAATGGACATAGTCTATTTGGTTACATTTGTGCACTCTCAGAGTTAAATTACAGCAAGACTGATGAGGAGTTAAATGCATTTGGAACCTAAAGTAATTAAGAGTGTGGTGATGTGGTTGGTGGAGAAGTGTCGACCCCTGACCTGGAAGGAGTTGAAGAGCAGGTCACAGAAGAGGCGGATGAGACGCAGCATGGAACCTTTGGGGACAGACTCGTCAATGACGAAGCTGAACAGGACGGCATGGATCCCCAGCAGGGGGATGAGGGTGAGAGTGGACTTTGCTAATCTGGACACAGACACACAGGGAATGAGGGGAATATTCATTATTGCATTGTTGGTTTTTGTATTAGCGTAACATAATATAATGTGACAAAAGGAGTGGGTCTGTACTTTTGCAATATAAGTATTGAACTAAGCGAAACATATATACTGTAACATTTGAAGGTTGTTTAGTCTGCAGCCTTTGTCAGAGTGGCGGGGAGGACAAGGACCTCAGCAACCATGAGTGTCAGAGTAGTGGGGAGGACAAGGACCTCAGCAACCATGAGTGTCAGAGTGGTGGGAGGACAAGGACCTCAGCAACCATGAGTGTCAGAGTGGTGGGGAGGACAAGGACCTCAGCAACCATGAGTGTCAGAGTGGTGGGGAGGACAAGGACCTCAGCAACCATGAGTGTCAGAGTGGTGGGGAGGACAAGGACCCCAGCAACCATGAGTGCATTGGAGGTGGAACAAATGTTTACTTTCCCTTTCTTCTACTAAACTGCAAAGCTCTCATGTTTTTCCTCACCTGAACTTGTAGTCTGTGTATCTCATTTGATGAGCTTTGAGTTTAGACATTAGTATCTTGATAATTCGGACGAAGATGATGAAGTTAATCTATAGGGGGATAAAATGGATATGAAACATCATTTGACAGTGCAAGATTAAAGGTCAGAGAGAGAAAAAAGTTAACTATAGATACATCGTATGGAATTTAAGATTTTGATGACAAAAGTGTGTGTGTGTGTGTGTGTGTGTGTGTGTGTGTGTGTGTGTGTGTGTGTGTGTGTGTGTGTGTGTGTGTGTGTGTGTGTGTGTGTGTGTGTGTGTGTGTGTGTGTGTGTGTGTGTACACGCACACGCACACACACAGCTAGTGATCCAGTACAGAAACGGTTCAGAGATGACAGAGAACATCAGTCATCCCAGCAGAGAAAGAATTTGCTGCCTAAATTTGGCACCAATTGTACTTGAACGTGGGGGTGTAATACAGATGCTTATTTGGGGGTGAAGACGTGACTGAGTGTTGTTGAGTCTACACAACATAAGCTAAGGGATTATGTACCTACTTTGATATATAGAGACGGTAAATCCATGCATGATTTACAATAAACAGAATTCTGGAGTCTGAATAACAGCCTCACGATCCACTGCACATGGCTGAGTGTGTGTGTGTGTGTGTGTGTGTGTGTGTGTGTGTGTGTGTGTGTGTGTGTGTGTGTGTGTGTGTGTGTGTGTGTGTGTGTGTGTGTGTGTGTGTGTGTGTGTGCAGGCTGTGGGCGTGCGAGAGCATGAGACTGCATAAATGTCTAGTTTCTAATGGTGTAACAGGTGTGCTAGTTGCACCAGAGAGACAGACAGATGTATATGAGAGAGAGAGAGAGAGAGAGAGAGAGAGAGAGAGAGAGAGAGAGAGAGAGAGAGAGAGAGAGAGAGAGAGAGAGAGAGAGAGAGAGAGACAGAGAGAGAGACAGAGACAGAGACAGAGACAGAGACAGAGACAGAGACAGAGACAGAGACAGAGACAGAGACAGAGACAGAGACAGACAGACAGACAGAGACATATGTAAGGTAGAGACACTTACCAGATAAGCAAACAGTATGGGAGAGCGGATGATCCACCAATATCCCATGTTAATATTCCTCTCCCAGCATCTACACACACACACACACACACACACACACACACACACACACACACACACACACACACACACACACACACACACACACACACACACACACACACACTTTTGTTTGACATTCACTGGTGCTGTCATGCAACATGGTCCCTTATGCTCCTTATGTGAATATGATAAGGAAATGAGAATCACTTACTCTACGTTCTCATACAGATATTTCACTGTAACCCAAGGCAAGACGAATATGAGGGGCGCTCCTAGGAAAGACAAACACACGTCTGTATGGGCCAAATCACGTGTGTGTGTGTGTGTGTGTGTGTGTGTGTGTGTGTGTGTGTGTGTGTGTGTGTGTGTGTGTGTGTGTGTGTGTGTGTGTGTGTGTGTGGGGGGGGTGCGTTTGTGCGTGCATGCGTGCGTGCGTGCGTGCGTGCGTGCGTGCGTGCGTGCGTATGTTTGTAAAAGCATACTCACCCCAGCCAATGGCCAGATAGATGTAGAAGTAGTTCCTCTCAGTGAAGACGGTGATGACCAGCAGACTATGGAGATAGATGCCCTCCACCAGCAGCCAATAGTTGTTGGCCATGACACTGTACTGCATCAACACCATGGCCGCACGGCACCAAGCCACAGCCTGACACATCACACACAACAATGAACTACCAGAGATAAACAGACAACTGTTTATCATCAGCAGAAGAAGGCACTTATGTCTTTGGTATGATGTTAGCAAGTGGGTGCATAGATTAAAATCGAGAAAGCATCTGTGTCATTTTATATTTTGAACATGGCCACAGATAGGCCAGCAAACATTTGAATTTAATTTAATACATCATGAACAATGTCAAAGGCTCAGATCTAAGACTAAAATGCAGGTCTGGAATTAGGGGGTTAATAAGGGCCCCTCTGTCTCCTTGCTCCCCCATATTTTTCTTCTTTTTTATTTTTACAATATCATATTTTTGTCAGTCTGAGTGGGAGTGTGGGTGTGTCTGAACCACCTGCATTATATCCGCTGCAATCATGCCCACAGTATAAAGTCCCAGTCTCTCTGCAATCCTTGCCACATTGACCTTCCAAGCACCCAAGCACTATTCAAGCCTTTGCCGGTACTTCTGCCCTCGCTGACTGCCCTTGGATTTCGACCTTTTGCATTCTGCTGTTTTTGATTTCTTTTGCCTGCCCCTGTTTTTGAAGTTTGTGAATTAAAACCCGTTTTCAGTGACTTTTTGTGTCTGCACCCTGAGTCCTTTCCACGTGTGCCTGACATTTTTGGATAGTTATACATTGTATGTCAAATTGAATTAAAGATGGAGTGCCGTGATTTTTGTATTTTCTCCAGTTTTTCATGTGTTTATGAGGTGACAGTACTTCATTAGACACGTGTGGTTGTTATGTGAAATGGTTACTTCCTCGAGGCTGAAACGTTGACAGTTAAACGTGCCAGTGATATAGTGACATCACACTATCATCCCCTCCCCTAACCCCTCTCCCTTTATCGACATACAACAACAGCTGTGGGTGTGGCTTCAGTTCAGGTGGATCACCACCCATCACCACCCACCAGGCAAACCAAGCATACTTAATGAACTGGTGGGGGTGTCGACATTTTAACAAATACTATAGCCTAAACCTTTTTGAAAAAAATCTTCCGCCTTATATAATAATACCTTATGATCATGATTTAGGGTAAAACATCATGGCACTCCATCTTTAAAGGGTAAGACCACTTTTTGAGAAGTTTGGGTTGTTTTCTTACCTTATTATGGGCAAACTATTCCATTCCATGAGTTATTTCGCTCCGTTGTGTTGTTATTAGCAATTTAAGAAATAAAAAATAGGGTCCATTGACTTCCATTGTAACGGATTAACAGCTCTCAAAGTCACTCTTTTAGCACATGAACGAACGCAACAAAAGCTGATTGTTGCGTTTGCAGTAACAAACAAACTTTAGGCAAGGCAGGGTTTTCCCCTGTAGTCTGTTAAAAGTATATGCACCTTTATTAAGTTCTGAAAACATGAAAACAATCTATTTCTAAAATCTATGTATTACTTTCCGAGGAGAGCAATGTGACAAGAAATGTATTCATATAGAATTGATCTCGCTCTCGAAACTGCAACTATGTCTCTGTGCAGAAGTTAATATTTAAAGTTATGCTTATTATGTAGGCCTATAAGCAGTGTCATGAAGCATCAGGCCATTATTTCATGTGAGCTTGGAGAACCATTGCCAGATGTTCTTCAATGACGGACCTCGTAACTCCAATTGAGCTGGATTTGCGTAAAGTGGTGATAGGAAACGTAGTTGCAAAATAATGTTTGGCTCTAAACAATTGGACTTAATGAACGTCAAATAAAGGCCTTGGAGCCTTTATGTGTGTGTACATACTGGATGCTCTGGGTACTCACTCGTATGTTGGCCCATTTCTCTTGGTGGTGGTCTGCATTGTCCCTGGGGTCCATTGTGAAGGCCAACGTGTCAAGCAGAGCATCTTTGACCAAGATGGACACAGCTCTCAGAATGAAGGAGGCAAAAAGGTTCATGTGGATGTTGTTCCTCATACAGTGCAGCTTTCTGCACAAGGAATGATTGGAGAAGACAGGAGAGTATGTTTCCATGAATTTGTTACCATGTGATGCATCTATGGAATGCTATTTGATGTGTACAAACGACACACCTCATAGTGACCCATGCTGCCTGTAAGCGGTGAGAATTCTATTTGTTATTCTTTTACTGTTTTCTTTCTTTCTTTCTTGTATACTGCAGGCATGGAAGCCTTTTATCTCTCTCCCTTCCTGCCTCTTCATCCCTTGAATGCCTGCTTCTCTTTTATTCTAAATCACATTGTATCACGCTTGAATGTATATGGCAAACGCAGACCAATGTTAATAATACCTATACGTGACTTTAGTATAGAGGCCGAAGCTTTTGACGTTATGGTCATTGTATTTTTTCTCTTTCTTTCTTTCTTTCTTTCTTTCTTTCTTTCTTTCTTTCTTTCTTTCTTTCTTTCTTTCTTTCTTTCTTTCTTTCTTTCTTCCCATGTTACCTGAATTTGATAAGGATCCCCAGGGCTAATATGAGTGCTCCCAGGGAGAGTGAGTATCCCACTGTATACATGGCCCGTAACTGGCTGAGGATGCGGCCATACTGCAGCTATGGAGGCAGAGACACACAATACATTTAGTCATGTGAAGAATTACTAATGTATTTTTATACATTTTATATTTCACAACAGAAACATATGGGAAGCCAAATGGGAAATGAAATGAGCCAATGCAAGTCAATACACCAATGCAATCCTACTGATATGATAGCAAAACAATGTAATACAAACCAACAAATATTTCAGCGAACCAACATTTATAATCTCAAACCATTATGCGTAAAAGTTGGTTTTATAAGTTAATAGTTTACAATAGAAATGCATATTTAATTGACTCTTCAATACTTTGCCATGACTGGCAAAACATATGGTTGTTTTCTCTGTATATAGTTCTATAGCACTATACAGAGAACTTATGCTGGATGTAGTAGACCCCATCCAGACACAAACTGTACACACACGCCTCACCTGGCCAGGGTCATCGTCACATTCACTGGTGTTCTTCTGTGTCCAGTGGCCATCCATACCACATACTCTGTACACAAGACCCTGCTGGACTGGAACACACACACACGCGCGCACACGCGCACGCACGCACGCACGCACGCACGCACGCACGCACGCACGCACGCACGCACGCACGCACGCACGCACGCACGCACACACACACACACACACACACACACACACACACACACACACCGTCCTTGTAAATACATTGATGAATAACTTTTTGTTGGAACATAATTGAGAAAAGTTAAATATCTGTGGCATTATATCAATGGCATTATATCAATAATGTTGTGTATGCAACATTATTGATATAATGCAGAATGCTATTCTGTGGTGCATTCAATATGCTACTCAATATGTGCATTCAATATGCTACTCTGTGGTGCATTCAATATGCTACTCTGTGGTGCATTCAATATGCTATTCTGTGGTGCATTCAATATGCTACTCTGCGGTGCATTCAATATGCTACTCTGCGGTGCATTCAATATGCTACTCTGTGGTGCATTCAATATGCTACTCTGTGGTGCATTCAATATGCTATTCTGTGGTGCATTCAATATGCTACTCTGTGGTGCATATGCTATTCTGTGGTGCATTCAATATGCTATTCTGTGGTGCATTCAATATGCTATTCTGTGGTGCATTCAATATGCTATTCTGCAGTGCATTCACCAAGCACATTCTTCCAAATGTAATAAAACACGTTTTTTCCTTACCTCCTGAAGTCAAGTAGACCTCATTCTATGCCAAGAATATTTAACCAAATAGCCCCCAACGCCACAATTTGAAGGAGATTTTATTTTGAAGGAGACAAAATCCACAACCCCGGAAGTAAAATCGTCTAGGCTATTTTAGCAGCAATCTTTTTATAAGTCACTCAACAGTGACCCGAGGCATGCATTTTGTGGCCGCGACCACCGTCGCTTTAGTTAGAGTTGTGAACATCGCTGTGTGGATCAGGGACTGAATCTGAAGAAAGAATCCGAGATAAAAGTGTTTTAAGATTTCAGTTAACATGGCAGTGAACGGAGGGGAACTTGTATACTGACGGACCACAGCGAAGAGCTGTCCAGTGGTGAAGAGCAATCTCAAAACCCCAAAAGACATTAAAATACCTTTTAGGGCGCTCTGGGCGTTCAAGAAAAAGATGTTAAAGACGTCTTTAGCAGTGAATCATGTTGCAGTATCAATCTTGTAGATACTTTTTCTGTTCTTTTTGTTTGTATCTGTCAGTGTTTGTTCTGTTGGTTTACATACGTATTTTTGCATGGGTCAATGTATCTGTTGATGTTGAGGGTGTACTGTATAAATAAGTATGATTGCTTGTCTTTGGTGTAATTTATGTAAGACATGGCCTTTCCCTTGAATACTGCTTGGACTATTGGGTATTTGTTCATATACCAGAACGCTTTAATAAAAGTATGGACCAAAAATAATCGAACCCTGCCCACAAGACAAATCTTGCAAGCATGGAGAAAACGCAGAGCTGTCTGACTTATGCACTGGATGAGATAACCACCATCCACTGGATGAGATAACCACCATCCAGGAACATATATACGGGATGAGATAACCACCATCCAGGAACATATATACTGGATGAGATAACCACCATCCAGGAACATATATACTGGATGAGATAACCACCATCCAGGAACATATATACTGGATGAGATAACCACCATCCAGGAACATATATACGGGATGAGATAACCACCATCCACTGGATGAGATAACCACCATCCAGGAACATATATACGGGATGAGATAACCACCATCCACTGGATGAGATAACCACCATCCAGGAACACTGGATGAGATAACCACCATCCAGGAACATATATACGATGGATGAGATAACCACCATCCAGGAACATATATACGATGGATGAGATAACCACCATCCAGGAACATATATACGATGGATGAGATAACCACCATCCAGGAACATATATACGATGGATGAGATAACCACCATCCAGGAACATATATACGATGGATGAGATAACCACCATCCAGGAACATATATACGATGGATGAGATAACCACCATCCAGGAACATATATACGATGGATGAGATAACCACCATCCAGGAACATATATACGATGGATGAGATAACCACCATCCAGGAACATATATACATGGATGAGATAACCACCATCCAGGAACATATATACATGGATGAGATAACCACCATCCAGGAACATATATACTGGATGAGATAACCACCATCCAGGAACATATATACTGGATGAGATAACCACCATCCAGGAACATATATACTGGATGAGATAACCACCATCCAGGAACATATATACTGGATGAGATAACCACCATCCAGGAACATATATACGGATGAGATAACCACCATCCAGGAACATATATACTGGATGAGATAACCACCATCCAGGAACATATATACTGGATGAGATAACCACCATCCAGGAACATATATACTGGATGAGATAACCACCATCCAGGAACATATATACGGATGAGATAACCACCATCCAGGAACATATATACTGGATGAGATAACCACCATCCAGGAACATATATACTGGATGAGATAACCACCATCCAGGAACATATATACTGGATGAGATAACCACCATCCAGGAACATATATACTGGATGAGATAACCACCATCCAGGAACATATATACTGGATGAGATAACCACCATCCAGGAACATATATACTGGATGAGATAACCACCATCCAGGAACATATATACTGGATGAGATAACCACCATCCAGGAACACTGGATGAGATAACCACCATCCAGGAACACTGGATGAGATAACCACCATCCAGGAACATATATACACTGGATGAGATAACCACCATCCAGGAACACTGGATGAGATAACCACCATCCAGGAACATATATACACTGGATGAGATAACCACCATCCAGATGAGATAACCACCATCCAGGAACATATATACACTGGATGAGATAACCACCATCCAGATGAGATAACCACCATCCAGGAACATATATACACTGGATGAGATAACCACCATCCAGATGAGATAACCACCATCCAGGAACATATATACACTGGATGAGATAACCACCATCCAGATGAGATAACCACCATCCAGGAACATATATACACTGGATGAGATAACCACCATCCAGGAACATATATACACTGGATGAGATAACCACCATCCAGGAACACTGGATGAGATAACCACCATCCAGGAACATATATACACTGGATGAGATAACCACCATCCAGGAACATATATACACTGGATGAGATAACCACCATCCAGGAACATATATACACTGGATGAGATAACCACCATCCAGGAACATATATACGGGAAGCATTATGTTATTATGAGATAACCACCATCCAGGAACATATATACGGGAAGCATTATGTTATTATGAGATAACCACCATCCAGGAACATATATACGGGAAGCATTATGTTATTATGAGATAACCACCATCCAGGAACATATATACGGGAAGCCTTATGTTGAGATAACCACCATCCAGGAACATATATACGATGGATGAGATAACCACCATCCAGGAACATATATACGGGAAGCATTATGTTTGCATTTCTCTTCGCATGCGGGACGTGTCTGGGGGAATTAACACTCGCTCACACACAGACCTCATGCACAGACCTTTGTGGTACCAGGGCAGGAACCATGGGCAGGAGACATTGACGGTGGTTCCTGGGAGTCCATCAGGCCAGCAGACATACTGGTCAAAGGTTCGGTTACACACCAACCCTGCAGGAAAAGAATGAAGGCCAGTACACTCTGTGATCCAGACTTCCCTCTGTTGCTATATATGAGTCACTTGTTTTCCACATGTGTAATTGTATTTCGGGTGCAAAACGACTTGCTTCCATAATGCTTGTGAATAATGGATTTTGTGTAAAAACCCAGAAAGTTTCGATGTCTCCCATCCAAAAATCCAAAACATAGCAAGATCTATAAGCTGCATTAGTACTTTTATTTAACAAGTACTAATTAACCACTGCCTAGGGCGAGATTGGGCGAGGCAAATTTATGATCACAGACCGCCTAGGGCGAGATCGGACGAGATAAGGGTTTATAGTGTTTAATACAGATTTTTACCGGCTCTTGGCGTCATCGTCACCAGGCAACACTTCGCTCCCGCTATGGCGACGTCATCGGTTATTTTCCATCCTCGGATCCAAAAAACTTTTTGTATTGGACTTGAGCTCAGATTGAGGTGATCATACAAAACATCCATGTTTTTGGAGGTCAATAAAAAATCATCGCGACCGCGCAGGACCGTTTCCTATAGACAGCTATGTGTGTCCCTGCCTGCCTGCCTGCCTGCCTGCCTGCCTGCCTGTGTCTGTCCGTCCGAGCACGGAAATAGCGTTTGTTGACCACCAAGAGTCACTATTGTGCAGCACACACACACACACACACACACACACACGTCACACACACACACACACACACACACACACACAGACACACACACCAGGGGGGAGGGCTTGTACAGTACAGTACAGTACAGTACAGTACAGTACAGTACAGTACAGTACAGTACAGTGCAGTGCAGTGCAGCACGGCACGGCATGGCACGGTACAGTACAGTACAGTACAGTACAGTACAGTACAGTACAGTACAGTACAGTACAGTACAGTACAGTACAGTACAGTACAGTACAGTACAGTACAGTATTCATTTTCACTTTATAAATATGCTCAACCAGTAAACTAATAAGGTAGATTAAACCTAAACTGAGAAGTAGGGGGGGGGGGGGGGGGGGGGAATTAAAACTAAACTAATCTAAATCAAACTTACCTGAAAGTAACCAAACTGAGCTGAAATAAACGGAACCCTAAGCTGGACTGTCACATGCTGATGAGCTCACAGTGGCACAGAGGGCGGGGGGGGGGGGGGGGGGGTCTCACCAGTGGCGGGGGCTGTGGTGTTGATGTGGTCCATGCACTGCTTCTTGTAGCTGCCCCATCTTTCCTTCACAAGCTCCAGGGTATTAGGGGCGTATGCCTGGAGGGAGATTATACTGACTTCAGTGTGATGATCGCTAACTAAGACTCCTTTTGATATGTGAGTGCATGGCAACATGCCCGATCCAATGAACATCATCATGAATATTCTCTTTATCGCCAGAGGTTATTTTCTTTACCGTATAGCCTATATATCTCCTTCACCACCATCTTCATCATCATCAGCAGCTCTGTAATCACTTTCATCTTAACTGCCATTAGCATCACCAGCAGCATTACATCTTATCATTGCAACATGGCCATGATCAGTACAATGAAGTAGAATAGAATAGAATAGAATAGAATAGAATAGAATAGGCTATTTTCAAAAATAATATAGAACATGTGGCAAAGGGGTTAGGCGGTTAAAAGTTGGATCAAAGACACATGGATAGGATTGTGCCATTGGGTGATCTTCCCTTGAACCAAGAGAGGTGTGCTGAGAGATATGGCCATTAGTATGCATGTGCTGTAGGGAAGTTAATGACAACCATAAGCCATAGACCACTGAGCATGAATCACACACCATAGACCAGGGGTTCTCAACCCGTGGGTCGCGACCCCTCGGGGGGTCGCCAAATTATTTTAGGGGGTCCCCAAATTATTTTCCAAAAAAAAAAGAAATAAAAAAATATATATATATATTTTTTTTAATTCACGATTTTTCAAAAATAGCAGACCTACAAGCTCGTAGCGCGCCACTCGGTGGCGCGCTATGAGCTTGTAGATCTGCTATTTTTCAATAGCTAAATTATAACAATGCTTAAAACACCAAAAGGGGTTCCCGCCCAAAATGGTTTAAGGTTATTGTAGCAGTCAATTCATATTGGGGGTCAGGAGGGGGCGGGGCGGGGGTCCCGAGACATTGCCAAAGCATTTCCGGGGGTCCCCAGCCAAAAACGTTGAGAACCCCTGCCATAGACAGACACCATTTATTGCCCTTATGAGGCAGTGAGTGTGAGAGACAGAGAAAACAAATGAATGAATGAATGAATGAATGAATGAATGACATACGTTAAAAAGAATTACCTGTGTGTAGCTGCAGGTGGTGAGCAGAGACAAGAGGACACACACCTGGGACATCCCACTGCTTCTGGGAGGATGGGGGTGGGGCGGGTAGGGGGGAGGGGCACAGTCAGAGGAGGACTCAACTCATGCGGGGGTGTGGGCCCTGTGTGGGCGTGAGGCCTACAAGATCCACAAGGAAACACACACATCAGTGGACAGAGAGAGAGAGAGAGAGAGGGGGGGGGGGGGGGGGTTGTTGGAGGTGGGTGGCACGTTAATAGGTTTTGATCTGTGGTGTATTTAGTGGTCTGTCCGTCCGTCCGTCCGTCCGTCCGTCCGTCCGTCCGTCCGTCCGTCTGTCCGTCCGTCTGTCTGTCTCTCTCTCACAGGCACGCACACACAAATCCATTCATGTATGGATCCGTACTAAGGGCTATGGGCCTATGAGTGTAGCTGCCAATATCTAGTACTGACACAAAGTATGTACAGTGAGAGGGTGTAATAATGTATGTGCTCTGAGCTCTGGTATAAGACCATCCAGGTGAATGAAGGGATTGGATGGTGGTGGTGGGGGGGGGGTGGAGACACTGTGTGACAACACGACAGTGAGAGCAGAGAGGTGATTTCCCATAGTGACACACTGTAGATTACATTCCACAACACCGTGCGTGCGTGCGTGCGTGCGTGCGTGCGTGCGTGCGTGCGTGCGTGCGTGCGTGCGTGCGTGTTTTCAAGGCTAGCTGCATTTCCTGAGGCTCCGGTGGATCGATCGTCTCCAGCTGTGAAGTCGGAGAACGGAGCGAAATCTGAAACGTTTCTGCAAAAAACACCTTGACCATGGAAACATTTTTGGCTAAAACGTTTCAAATTCCATTCTGTTCCAATCTCTGCTTCTGCTGAGGGGCAGCTGCATGCGTGCGTGCGTGCGTGCGTGCGTGCGTGCGTGCGTGCGTGCGTGCGTGCGTGCGTGCGTGCGTGCGTGTGTGTGTGAGCGCATCTTAATACTGTATGTGCCAGAGATAAGAGCCAGAAAGCAGCAGACCACATTATCACCTCCATTACAAGCCTCTTCATTGCAAAGTGCAAACATCTAATCTGCTGTTACAATGACTGTCTTCAAGTTCCCCTACAGAGCCAAGCAAAACAAATCTCTTAGTATTATGATAATGTCCAAACACATCCTTATCCACAGAGCAACAGGCCAAGACAGAGCATTTTAGATTCTAGCTATACATAATAGTACATTGCTTGGCTATTCAAGATTAGCAGATATACAAGCTCACACACTATAAGCTTGTAGATCTGCAATTTAAAAAAAATCTTGAACATTTGTCCAAATCTTTGAATATATACATTTTAAAGCAAACATATTTTAAATCAAATCTTTGCTTCTGGGGGTCCCTGGAACTAAATATTTTGAGATTGGGGTTGACGGCCAAATACAGGGCCTTGACATGAAAAAGTTTGAGAACCACTTGTTTAGCAACATCGTTTTTTTTCTCCATAAAACTGTTAATTAAACCAGATTTATACTCTGCCGAGCTTGTAGAGTTGCTATTTTCGGCATGACATAAATTGTGCTGCTGCATAAGAGAGATACATAAAGAGATAAAGAGGAGGGTAAAACTAAATGATCATATTACACAGTAAGATACAGAGTCAGATAGACACACAGAGAAATAGAGGGAGAGCACTCCTGTATGTTTACTACTTAAACACATCTAAAAGGTTGAAGTGAACTATACTGTTGAGACGATAAACACAGTCTGTAGACTAAAATGTTACACACAACAATGCCATCATTCACATCCCTAAAAGTCAGATATCCCTAAGTACATTATAAACTGTACTCATATTGTCTTTTATTACAGAAGACCGTTCACATTAACCCTGCTTGGTGTTGATGGTATGTAGGACATCACCACAATCCTAATTGTCACTTACATAATTGCGTGCGGTGCGTGCGTGCGTGCGTGCGTGCGTGCGTGAGTGCGTGCGTGCGTGCGTGCGTGCGTGCGTGCGTGCGTGCGTGCGTGCGTGCGGGCACTCTGTGTGGGACTATGTGCAGGTGAGAGGTGTGGGAGTGGAAAACCAGGCTATAGCGTCCATTAGTCTGGTGTTATTTAACCACTGTATTGACCAGAGGACCAGGACATAATAACTGCAGTGTCTCGCACTGATAGCCTTATTGATTTAACAGACGAGACTCAACACACGCACACACACACACACACGCATGCGCGCACGCACGCACGCACACACACACACACGCGCGCGCGCACACACACGCGAGCACACACACAAGTGTATTTAATGGTTGGCCAGCAGGATTGATGACGGTTGGAGACCTCCGTGAAGGTACAGTATCACCCCATGTGATCATTTGTGCTTATTTATACCAATATGGCTTTTTTGACATATTCCATGTTATATGAGATGTGATATCACTTTCCACCACAAGTAACATAGTTATATATGGCCATGTGCATATATGAGACCGACAACGGACTTCAAACTGGGTAAGTTCAGCAACAAGGACTCGAGGGAGTGCGGTTCCCGTCGCCGAGTAGTTTCCATGTCCAGTTGTCCAGAACCGCCTATTCAACCAATATGCCTATATATGGACATTCCAATATATGAGCTTAAACCGATCCATATCTCCATATACAAGGGACAAGAACTGACAGATACAGAGATATCCTCCATATGGGCATAAGGTACATAATGGTACTCTGACAAAGACACTATGGGCTCCATTTTTGTCTCATCTTTCTAAAGCCACTATATTATGCCCGTTATATTATGCATAGGTGTGGTTTGGGCGTTACAATAATTAAACCAAATTTAACCAATCACCAGTCTTGGCTTTAAGAGATCCCTTTAAGAGATCCCTTATCCGTTGCCCGGTAGTGCTATATTGCTTCATATATTGCTTCAAAATATACAGGAAGGCAGACAATACACAGCCCTGAGGTGAGCCGGTAGAAGAAGTTAGTGGGCTGGATAAAATTCCATTCCATTCATCCATTCCAAGTTGTGACCTATTAGTAAGAAAGTCAAGGATCCAGCCTACAAGACCCGCATCTAAACAGAATAAAGTTTGTCCGCCAGAACATTAGGCTGTATTGTATTAAAGGCTGATGAAAAATCAACAAAGAGCAGCCTGGCGTGCTTCTTACTGCCTTCTAAATGCTTGTATAGAAGGTTCAGTAAGGTCGATGAGGCGTCTTGCACGCCTCTCCTGGTTCTGTAGGCAAACTGAAAGGGGTCTAACATATGCTCAGTTTTAACCAGAGAGGTCAGGGGCAACAGGTCGGACGTCGTTCATTGTGACTCGTCTTTTCATTGAGTCACAACTCGCTCAAATCTTGCTCATTTTTAAAAATTAAAAGTTCTATGTAAACTACGAAATTAGGGCTTTTGGTATATAGATCGTGTGAAAAGGAAAGTTCGGTCAATAAACCCCATTTGCTGCTATGGGGTGATCATGAACTGAAAGAGCAAATGGAAATGGAATCGTAATAACTTCTTTGACTATACAATTATATAAACACAATGGACACAAGGCACTCGACTTCTGCTGATTATAGGAAAATTACAAAGAGATAGGAGAATAAGGAGAGATGAGGCAGCCTACTCTGTGCCTGCAGACATTTCCATTGAGGTGCGCGTGGCGTGCCATGCACCGCTCTACCAAATTCGGCACGGCTTACGGGTGCTTTTAAACTCCACTATCGACTTCCCAAATGTATGTGACCAAAATAGCAATTTAGGGGAAAGCGTGCCAACACGCCCATGACCACCACACCTAGGCGCAAATACCGGTGTCGGCAAAAAAGATAGCGGGTGATGCGGGACGAAAATACCATTAAGGGACAGAGAAAGCTCCTATATTTGTAATTTTCGGGCAGCGGCTGAATTGCGGGCCGCGTTGCGGGTAAAGGCTGCGACGAAATTGGAGCCCTATGACTCAGACATGGTGTGATGTACCTCTAGTATGACTACAATACACGCACGCACGCACGCACGCACGCACGCACGCACGCACGCACGCACGCACGCACGCACGCACGCACGCACGCACGCACGCACGCACGCACGCACGCACGCACGCACGCACGCACGCACGCACGCACGCACGCACGCACGCACGCACGCACGCACGCACGCACGCACGCACGCACGCACGCACGCACGCACGCACGCACGCACGCACACACACACACACACACACACACACACACACACACACACACACACACACACACACACACACACACACACACACACACACACACACACACACACACACACACACACACACACACACACACACACACTTTATCCCACAGTGTCAGGTTTTATTATTTTGTTCCGTCCCGTGATACAGGTTGAATTGGTGTTGAGCTGTCCACAAACAGTGGATTAAACCCTTTTTGAAGTATCGTTTCCAAAAAGTAACGGTATCAAATCCACTGTTTGTGGATTCCCTGGATGCCAACGACGAACCTCTGCCCCAAATATTCCTCAACGGCCTGTTATAGCGCCACCATGAGGCCGATTTAGGCAAAACACATTTCTGTAGATTACATTTTATCCATACATCACAAAATTCGGTATATACACTATCTCCATAGTCATGTGATCAACACGGATCTGCATAATTTCCCATCTTCCATCCTGATTGGCTTCCAAAGCTCACATGATTGGTCCGTTTCGAACAAAAAATTCCACAAATCACAAACACAGTGTGCAATTTCCGTGAAATTATACACGCACATTTCCACTAGGCCGCGGACGACATGCCACTCATTTTGTTCCAAATCAGCCTCATGGTGGCGCTATAACAGGGCAATTCCTGTTTTACCTATAACTGCATCGATCTGTATACAACTTATGTATGCGCACTCCCTAGAGGCCATGGAAAAACATTTTCCCTGCATCCTTCCACATCTGCCGGTAATAGCGCCACCATGAGGCCGATTTCTGCAAAACACATTGTTTATGTTAGTCGCACAGATTTTATCCAAATCGCACGCAAATCGGTACACATGATCTCTGTAGTCATGTGATCAAGACGAGTCTGTTGGATTTCTCAGATTCTACACTGATTGGCTACGATTGCCTTCCAATTTCAGGAGTTCATCCAGAATTCTATGCTATGAGTGATCTGGCTCTGCATTTCCTCAACAAAATGAAGAAAATTGTTGCAAAAAAACCCCCACAAAAACATGTTTATATTACTCCTAAACCTTTTGCCAAACATCACACACTGACACACTCCTATATCCTCCTGGTGGAGACCTGTGCCCAGAAGGGCACTTTTTCTAGTTTCCTATCTTTTCTACCAAAAAAAAAAGCAATACATCAACTAGGCCTATAACTTATACAGACGGCTCTGCCATGTTTTGACCAGGAACAGAAGGAGTTTTATTACTCTATAAATCACTAATGGCTTTAACCCCAACTACATATCTGCTATGGTATTAAGAACAAGTCTGAACCCACTGCCTCATGTGAAACGGCTTTGAGGACATGAGGGTTGCTGAGAGTAAATATTTTAAGAAATCTTAAAACACATTTTTAGCCATTTTATCTTATACTCTAATTGCATTACTTATTTTGTTGTACTGCTACTCTGCCTATATAAGGCTTATTAAAATAAGGTTTTGTTCCTTAGAATACAGAATACATCACAGATGACAGAAGACAAAACATAGAACCTATATTTCTTTCAGCAGCACAAATGAGCAGACGACAGAAACTACTTTGGAGTGATTTGGAATAACTTTGGGTGGAAAGTGATATCACAGCTCATAAAACATCTCTCTATAAATTCCAGGAATGTCTGTCTGTCTGTCTGTCTGTCAGTCAATTGGATTAAACGCCATTTGCTGCACTATGGGATGATGAAACTGAACGAACAAATGCATGCATGGAATCGTGCATAGTCTTTGTAGTGGCTAATTCACACCATGAACAATAAAAACTTAAAAAGCCACTAAAGGCACCGGGCAGCGAATCTTACGCAGTGGTATAGGGAATGAGGCCATTGTCCAGTCAGGCAGCGACATTTGATGGTGTTTTATTGTAGTTTCTCCAGACAGACATACAGCAAACTAGAAAAAGTGCCCTTCCGGGCACAGGTCTCCACCAGTGTGTGTGATGTTTGGCAAAATGTGTAGGAGTAATATATAAGTGTGTGTGTGTGTGTGTGTGTGTGTGTGTGTGTGTGACGCGGCTTGGCCTGTTGTAGCGCCACCATGAGGCTGATTCGAAAGTGGCATTTCTTCCTCAGCCTAGTGGGAATATGCATGCACAGTTTCACCGCAATCGGACGCTGCGTTGAGTAGTTGTGGCGATTTGTACAAAACGGGTACAAAGCAGGCTACTCCTGAAAAGTTTAGAAGCCAATCGTAGCCAATGAGGGTGGATTATGATAAATCAAACAAACCCGTCTTGATCAGATGACTATGGAGAACATGTGTACTGATTTGCGTGAAATTTGGATAAAATCTGAAGGAGTAATATTAGAAAATGTGTTTTACATATGTCGGCCTCCTGGTGGCGCTATAAAGAGCAGATGTGAAAAATTCCAGGCAAAGGTTTTTCCTTGGCCTCTAGGGAGTTGGCATACAAAGTTATCCACAGATCCATGCAGTTAGAGGTAAAAACACTTTTCGGCCAGTTATAGCGCCACCATGAGGCTGAGTTGAAAATGTTCATGTGGCATTTCTTCCTCGGCCTAGTGGGAATGTGCGTGCACAATTTCACGGAAATCACATGATGTGTTCATGATTTGCAGCATTTTGTTTGAAACTGAGCACTCCTGCGAACTTTGGAAGCCAATCTTAGCCAATCAGGATGGAGTCTGAGAAATCTGAAAGACCTGTTTCGTTGAATGGCTCTAGAGAGACTGTCTACCAATTTGTGTGATGTTTGGACAAAATCTGTAGGTGTACTGTCCAAAAACTTGTTTTGCACAAAGCGGCCTCCTGGTGGCGCTATAACAGGCTGTTCTGGAAAATGTGGGGCAGAGGTTCATCGTTGGCATCCAGGGAGTGTGTGTGCAAAGTTTGGCATCGACCGGGTTAACGGTGCCGGAGATTAGCTGGTAACAGACGGACGGAAGGACACACACACGGACACACGGACACACACACACACACACACGGACGGAGTGCAAAACATACTCTCTCCCCATGCCTTCGGCCTGGTGGAGACAATGATGTCACAATGCTAGTCTCTCCCCAACCTGCTGGTAAAAAACCATGAACCTTCCCGGTGCTCACTGACTACCTGTGTGTGCTCACTTAATTAAGTAGACTCAGCTGTGCCCCCAGAATTGCCCATCACCTTCAAAATAAAAGCATATAGCTGCAACACAAATAGACTGAAATAATGACTGTAAACAAACCAAGCAAAATAAACAAAAAATAAATGCATTAAATCATTATATAGAAAAATACTGAATTAGCAAACGTACTTAATAGCTCCCACATTCCGGCCCCTAATTGTGATAATCACAATTACAATATTTAAACATGTCTTCTGTTTCTCCTTCTCTGTAGCCACTGAAAGATAAACAGAGCGAAGAGTAGACAGGATAGAGAGAGAAAGCAGATAGAAAGCTTGTCCATTGTCTTATGCTGTGGCCTCCATCATCAGCAGGCAGATCTTGACAGGTCTCTCCAAAACACTGGTTTTGGTTTGGATGCACACAGAGTGGGCCAATGCTTTGGAGTCCGACTTGGTGCTCAAACCTCGACTCATCTTCCAGTATCCTCATGGAGCTGAAGCATCGGCAATGATAATCTCCTGGGGAGACGTTTCTTCTTGGAGTTGCCCATCTCTGTCTTTCCTGCATCACAACTTCAAGTAAGTATTCAGATGTCCATCTTTTCCAAAACAGCTCTGCAATACACTGTACTTGCTTCCATTTTCTTCTTATGTACAGGTCACTCTTTTCATAGAGTCCTGAAGGAAAGATGGGTTTGCCCTTCAGCAGGAGAATATGGTTTGAGGTGAGGGCCTCAAGGTCATGGGGGTCGTCAGATGCTTTTGTGGGGGTTCTGTACAATATGTAGTCCCAGTGTGTCCTAGTTGTTGATGGATGTGACGTAAAATGAGCTGGGAAAGATGTAATTCTTTGAAAAGAATAACATGGTGCTTTGTTTCTGATGTTAATGCAGACTTGTGCAAACTACCTCCATCTCTGAGGATGTCCTCCAGTATTGGGTCTAATATGTACAGTGTTCTTGGAGATGATATTTGAACGATGTTTGAAGGCGCTTTCACTCTTGAACCTGTGTTTCTGAACGAAATTAATGCTTGCCTTCTCTGCTTCATCACGGTCTTCTGCGGTCAAGTGTTTTCCAGACGGTGTGGCTTTGAAGCCCTGATGTTTCTGTTCAACAGTAATTTTCACACCAGCATCCTTGTCAATCTTCGTGGCTTTAAGTTCCCTTCTCTTGTGACTCAGAAGCAGTCTTTTAAGTTCAAAGAACCAGGAAACATACATATTAATCTTCTTCCAAGATGGGAAGCCTTCTCAGGCAAATCTGGGCCTTTCCTCTTCGGGCCTTGAAGTTGCTGCTTGATGCTCTGCAATTCACTTGGCAAGACCGGATCTTCTTTTCTGAAAGGTAAGTCAATGTACTGTTCATTTTTTATTTCTGTTGTTCTCATCGTGCATTGAGTGTCCTCTCTGGGCATTTCCAATTGCCTCTCTGATGTTTCATTCAGCTCCCATGGTTCCATCACTTTTGCAGCATTAGTTCCGATGAGCATATCCACATCCGCATCCAAGTCATGCAGCTTTATATTCCTTAAGTAGTGCCATTTTTCCACATCATCTTGTCGTGGAATGTTTACTTGTGACACTGGCATAGCTTTTTGGGTTAAGACATTTGGCAGTTCAATAAAATCATTCCTGTCCATGCCCGATACTTCCAAGTGAGACAACACACTGGTACTCACAATTTTCTTTTGCCCCATTGTTCGTAATAGAATACTGGCTGGCTTGCCACTTAGCCCCAGTTTCTTTGCAAGGTTATGAGTACAAAAGGTACCAGAACTCCCCGGATCCAAAAATGCATATGTCTGCACAACTCTGTCACTCATTTTGCTTTTCACTTTAACTGCCACAATTGAAAACACAGCATTGTCCTCCTCTCCGGCCCCTATATGGCCACATGTCTGAGACTCATGAGATGCCTCACTCCCAGGTTCATGAGCTTCATTATGCTCAATGTGGAGAACTGACGGATGCCTTTTCTGACACACGCCGCAATACAATCTACTCATACAAAATGTGCTTGTGTGTCCCACTTTCAGGCATCCAAAACAAATCCCATGCTCCTTTATGAAATCTATTTTGTCTTTTTGTGTCTTGGACTCAAACTGTGAGCATTCGTCGAGTGAGTGACTGGTTTGTTGGCAGAATAAACAGCATTTTATGTGACTTTTGTTTCCCTCTTTCACTGCAGCGACACTGGTGGCAAAGGTGCCCTGATTCCTCTGCCTTGGCTGACTGACAGTGGGGGGTGGCCTGTTGTAGCTGGTATGTTTTGGATCCTGAATATTTCCGAACAGTGGGTCAGAGACAATTCTAACTTCCTTCTCAAAAAAGTTCACAAGGTCAATAAAAAGTCTTCTGCAACCACGTTGCTCCTGTAAATCACATGCAACACTCCTCCATTTCTCCCTCGTCTTATAAGGAAGCTTCATAACAATATTTCTGAGGTTTGATGGGGTGTCCAACTCACTCATGTGCGTGATTTGTTGTGTTAAATTTGAGCATTCCCTCAAGAAGAGAAAAGGATTGCATTGCTTTTACATCTTCTGCTTTAACCATAGGCCAATCGTGAATGTTGTCCATATAAGCAGAGGCAATTTTGTATTCATTTCCAAAATGTTCAGAAAGCAAGGATTTGGCCCTTTGGTAGCCTTGAACAGAGGGTAGGTGCTGACAACTTTTCACCAGGTCTCTTGGTTGCCCCCTGGTGTACTGTTCTAAAAAGTGCAAACGATCACTCGCATTGTCAGTTTTAACCTCAACACAATTTTCGAAAGATCTGATAAAGGAATGATACTGAAGGGGATCACCATCAAAAATAGGTATGTTTCTCACTGGTAGGGAAGATGCTACATTTTGCTGTACCAACATATTAGTAATTTCAGTTTGGCGTTGCATAATGTTCACAATGTCATTTTGGGTGCAATTGTTAGATGTCATGTTCGAGGTGGATGCCTGTCCTATTTGTGGAGTATTGTGAACCATTGGTGCTTGAGTGTTATTGGTTGGTGGTCTGAGGTTTGTCTGCAATGTTGCCCTTTGTGTGGTTTCCATAAAACTGATGGTCTGTGATGTTGTCTTTGGCCTTACAGTGACAGCCTGGGCCTCAGGGTGACATATATATTGCATGTCATTTTTGTCATTTCCCTGTGGGACAAATTGATTAGCTCGAGGGTTGAGTTGGCTTGTCATCCGATTCTGAGCCTTGTTTCTTTCCAGGTATGAGTTCATTCCATCTGATCTTTTGGAGCTGCATTTTGAGCTGGTTTCCAACACACTGAGTTTGGCATTAGTTGCAGCTAGCTCACTCTCCAGAGCCAACTGTTCCTTTTCCTTTCTTATTTTCTCCGTTTCCTTCCTTATTTTCTCTGTTTCCTTCCTTAATTCCTCCTCCTTTGCTTCCAACTCACGTTTCCTTTTTAATGCATTAATGCGCTCCACAAGTGCTGCCTTGTCAGCCTCTGCATTTAGCCTGGCGGATGCAGTAGAGGAGGTCTTATATACATTAGAGTGTGTTTTTTCCCTTGCACTGTCTTCTGGATTGATATTGTCAATAATAGTACTTTGTATAGTTTGAGTCTCAAGATCATCATTGTCAACATTGTCATTTATTTCAGACTCATTTTCAACATCATTTTCAATTGATACCACATGAGGGTGCCCTGCAGCAAACAACCAACCCTTGACATCCTCAGTGAAATGACACAATTTCACCATTATTGCATTGAAATATGTATTTTGCCTTTTGACCTCCTCCTCAGGCAAATTCATATTTATGAAAGACTCATGCATATCCATAGCCTCCTCATAACATTTGATGAAGTTACACAAATGACTTTGCACAGATTTCACATTGTCAGTAGATTTCATCAACACACGCATTGGCTCAATGCATTTCTTGGCCTGTTTGATTTTAGCAGATCTTTTTTCTTGGCATGTGTATATAAAACTCCAATCCCTTTGCTGTGAACTTGATGTCCCGTTTTGCAGAGGGCTCGGGCTGAGCAACATTCTCCACACTTGACACATTTGAATCACCCACAGTCACTGTCTCGTTTGTCACAACTGGATCCATTTTTCTGAATGTGATTCACACAAGCAATGTGTAATTAATTTACGTCGGAGATTTAAGAATGAATGACTCACACGTCCAACAAAACTCCCAATATGCATCAACGTGTAGCAGGACAATAATCCAGTCACTCCAATGAGCTTGCCTCCTTCCAATAAGGCTGACAGTTATTCTTCACATACCAATGTTGTTGCTGCGTTGTTTTGTGCGAGTATGATGTCCATTTGGGCCGCTTGGTCCTCTGATCGTATCTTGATCCAAACTTCAAAGTGACAGTGCATTGTGCGGGTGTGCCGGCATGGCTGGTGGCTCCATTGATTGCTTTGTTTGAAAGTGCAAGTGCGTCGATCAACTCCAACTCCAAACATCCAACGGTGCAAAAAAAAATCCAAAACAACAATAAAAGTTTCCGCTTCGATAAGGGAGGTTTTTTACTTTATGTAGTGGCCAATTAACACCATGAACAATAAAAACTTAAAAAGCCACTAAAGGCACCCGGGCAGCGAATCTTACGCAGTGGTATAGGGAATGAGGCCATTGTCCAGTCAGGCAGCGACATTTGATGGTGTTTTATTGTAGTTTCTCCAGACAGACATACAGCAAATGATGTCACAATGCTAGTCTCTCCCCAACCTGCTGGTAAAAAACCATGAACCTTCCCGGTGCTCACTGACTACCTGTGTGTGCTCACTTAATTAAGTAGACTCAGCTGTGCCCCCAGAATTGCCCATCACCTTCAAAATAAAAGCATATAGCTGCAACACAAATAGACTGAAATAATGACAAATAATAAATGCATTAAATCATTATATAGAAAAATACTGAATTAGCAAACGTACTTAATAGCTCCCACAGTCTTTGACTATACAATTATAAACACAATGGACACAAGGAAGGCACTCACTTCTGCTGATTATAGGAAAATTACAAAGAGAATAAGGAGAGATGACGCATGCCTCCAAGGACATCTCCATGCAGGCGCGCAGCCCGTGTCGCTCTACCAAACTAATTTGACAAGGCTTACGGGTTACGGGTGGTTTTAAACTCCACTGTCGCTTTCCCAAATGTGTGTGACCAAAATAGCAATTTAGGGGAAAGCCAACACACCCATGACCACACCTCTAGGCGCAAATACCGGTGACGGCAAAAAAGATAGCGGGTGACGCTGGACGAAAATACCATTAAGGGACCCAGAGAAAGCTCCTATATTCGTAATTTCCGGGCAGAGGCTGAATTGTGGCCCGGCTGCGGGTAAAGTCAGAGACAAAATTGGAGCCCATAGGGCTCTATTTTCATCCATGCTAAACCCCTTATCCCTAAACGACTTTTGTTTACTATTTTGAAAATAAATTTGTAATAGTTCAACCAGCCGATATACTTCGACATGTAGATTGGCTATTTTATTAACTATTCAAAAATGTTTTTCAAAATAGTAAAAAAAAAAAGATCTTACTTGGAAACTAGCCCCGGAAACCCAGACGTTTTTATTTCCTGCGGGGAGAAAAACAAAGTCTGGGTCCGAGTCCACTTCAATTCGGCATAGAGTAGCACAAACATCCCTCACTCTCTGCTGATTTCTGATCGTCTGCACCTTTGTTAAATTGACAGACACACGCACACATATACACACACATACTCCTCTCTCTCTCTGTCGCTCTAATTAATTAGTCTCATGTCTAGCAGCTGCGCATAGTTTCTCCCGGCGGATCCTGCCGGGAGCTGCCTATGCCATAAAAAGCATAGGTGAGTTCCAGGCTACTCGGAAACATACTAAAGCTCAATGAAAATACTGTAAGTGTTGGTTGGAAATAAAATACACTAACGTTAGCGGTTGCTCTATCCCCTAGCTATTTGCAATACTGTAGCTGTGGCAGATATCTGGTGTCACAATCAGCAGGAATTGCAATCAAATATCAGGTGATTTTCATTGAATGACAACCATGGTCAATGAGCTGTGAACATTGTGCCATAATGTGTGGCAAAAGATTCAGACCTCTTAAAACAACAGTGTGATATATAATCTGAACATGAACACCATGCAGGGCAATGTGGGATAATTATTCTCTAGATACAGAGATACAGAGAGATACAGAGATTATTCTGTTCCATTAAACAGAGCCATTATCTCCATAGTAAAATTCAAAAAAAGAATGAAATCTTTATCTTCTGCAATGCTGGGCTTATGTTACAGAACATAACAATGGGGATGCATGGCGCCAAAACTCCCTACGGATAATCATATAATGGATGCGGAGCTATCTCAATTCCTGGTGTGTGTGCGTGTGTGTGTGTGTGTGTGTGTGTGTGCGTGCGTGCGTGCGTGCGTGCGTGCGTGCGTGCGTGCGTGCGTGCGTGCGTGCGCACGCCTGTGTTTGATCTGCTTGACTATTGCTGATGATGTATGTGCGCAAGCAGCCATAATCTGCATGTTTTTGCTTCTGGAACAAAGATGCATACTGTACGTGCATGGGAAATATATAAACTGTATAAAGAATATCAGTTAACACACAGAATCAAACAGGCCATACTTCTCTGTTCTGTTGTGTGTGTGTGTGTGTGTGTGTGTGTGTGTGTGTGTGTGTGTGTGTGTGTGTGTGTGTGTGTGTGCTTTTGACATGTTCCACAATCAGAGGCGTGACGTGTGTGTCACACTATGCTGTTTGGATGACAGCGGTTCTTCAGTAGATTCTAGATCCATTTGCAACTGTGCATTTATTTAACAAAAGGCAGATAGAAAATGCACACGACGCAGTCACAGCGCCAGCACAAAAGCATTTCCCTTCGACATAAAGGAAATTATATGAGAGTATATATGCTGAAGTTAAAAAACCCATTCAGTCAGTTATTGGTGAAAAGCTAATTATTTCATAATGTCATTTCACTCTCTCCTTTTATCTCACTCTATTTTTCTCTTCCTCTCTCTCTCACACACAACTTGAGATGACATTGGTAGATTTGATACATACTGTAGCATGCCTGCATTTATTTAACAAAATTCGGACCTGTGCATCACTAGACTGTGGGTGCATAAGTGGCGTGTGTATATTGCTCAGACAAAGAGAGGAGAAGAGATGCAGATGTAGGAGAGACGCCACAAGCTTCATTTTCTTATTTCAATGTATTTCTCTTATAAACAATATTTTTTATTTGCCTCCCGCACCCCAATAAGCCATACAGTACACATTGAAACATAATAATTTAAAATAATTAATAGAGTCTACTGTACTCTGACAAGATTGTTCAGGGCTAAGCTCAGAGAGAGTCCGGTTTGCTGGAGGTGTGGTGAGGAGTGAGGACCCTGGTACACCTATTCATGTATTGTGGGAGTGCCCTAGGGTACAGATGGTCTATGGCAGGGTTCCCCAAATAAGTTTCCTCAAGGGCCATATTTTGACTAGGGTACCAGGCTGGGGGCCGAGTCCGCACGCACGAGGTCGAGGTCTTGCCCTGAAAATTCATTTTCAGGGCAAGACCCCATTTGAAAAGGATGCCCAGTTTGACATGCATAGGCTACTGACCTCCATTTAATGCCATTTATATCTGGGACCCCCTTTTATTCTTCCAGGGGCCACAAGGGGGCGCTCCGCGGGCCGCAAATGGCCCACGGGCCGCCTATTGGGGAACCCTGGTCTATGGTGTGCTATTCATGAGAATAATATGCAAATCACAAACCAGGATATTCCTTATACACCTGCTCTGTTTATTCTGGGTGATCCATCGCCATTAAAACATCTCCCCGCACCTCTAGCTGACTGGATTCATACAGCATTAATGGTGGGCAGGAAAATCATTGTTAAGGAATGGAAGTCTGAGGATTTGCCTCCAGCACATGTATGGTTCACTCAGCTTGGTATTGTGGCTGCTTTGGAGAAGTTATCTTTTAAGATGAATAATCAGTTAGATAAATATGATTTGAAGTGGCACGTGTTCCTCAGTCATGTTGCAGGCCCTTGATGTGATCCATGGTCAGGCAAGGCCCTTTTGATTGTTTACTGTCTTAGTATACATATGATACAGTTGATGATGCTGTGTGTTTGGTCGTGTAAATTCATTTTACATTTTTATTTGTTTTATTTTTATTTTTATTTGTTTATCTTCTCTATCCTTGTTTTATATTATGTTTTTGTGCTACATAATGTCCATGCATATGTATTCTGTTGTTGTTGTTGTTGTTGCTTGTGTTTGTTTGTTTTGTTGTTGCTTGCTGTTGCTTGTGTTTGTTTTTTCTTTTGTGTTTGTCACAAAAGAAAAAAAAGAAAGGGAGAAGAAGAAAAGGAAGAATGCACTAATCATGAAAGTGCTCTCTCTCTCTCTCTCTCTCGCTCTCTCTCTCACACACACACACACACACACACACACACACACACACACACACACACACACACACACACACACACACACACACACACACACACACACACACACACACACACACACACTTTTCATTCACAAGGACAAGGAGAGAGTGCATTCCCAGAGTGCTTAAGTTAAAACACAATCAATCATAGAAGGTTAAAAGCAGGGTTTGTAAGCAAGTTATGTCATTGGTCTTGCAGAACAGAGTAGAAGTAACAGAGCGATGTATGTCCTAGCAAAGTGTTGAATGTGGACATTGGTTACACTGTCCCTCTCTACCCAATTGGCTGTTGTGTCCTTGATCGACTCCCAGCGTCTGTTTTGTATTTTGATGTGTCCAATCCTATGTGGGCACTGATGTTGTATTTATCCCTCCCTCTACATGCAGGGACCCACACGAGCATTCTTACATGGGTGGCACACATACTGCTGGAGCATGCACACACGCACACACATACGTGCACATGTACTGTACATGTGAGCACCTGTGTACACAGTTGAAGTCTGTCTCGAGTTCTCAAGATACGTGAACTACAGAGTACAGACACAGGCGCACACACACACGCACGCACGCACACACGCACGCACGCACACACACACACACACGCACACACACACACACACACACAGCCAATGTATTCCGTTCCCATTTTATTCAATTCAGTGAGTCACGTACTGTAAAAGCACACTGCTCTCATCCAACACATTTCCAGATGAAGGCATATTATGTGTGTGATAAATGGAGCGCTTTCATCCAAAGTGCTTTACAATGAATCAAGATGTATAATTTGTCAATCACTCTCACTCACTAAAATAGGTCCATAGACTGTGACCAATACAATTTACACGCAATAAAAATGTAAGGAGAAATAACAAAACAAGATAGCAACAACAGAGATTGTGCAATGGGACATTTGCAGAAATGGGGGTGGGGTGGGGGGGTAATAGAATGAACGTTAAAGAATAAAAGTTATTCCTGCCTATACAGTAGTACAAGTATACTGAAAACAATTATCAAAAACTGGTTTGAACCGACTGTTAACTTGAAGAGAAATTGGCTTAATTGCTTTTCTGATATTTGTTTACTGGAGCGTTCTACTGCCAAGATGAATGGCGCCAGAGCGGACAATCTGTACAACTGGTCCAAAGCTCTTGACGCAGTTCAATTAATTATTTAATTGATATGACGTTTTGACCAATTACGGTTTGCTTTTGGCTCCCTTGCTTGTCTCATCCTTGTCTGTGTTTGTCTTGTACTGGTGTCTGTATGTTTTTTGTTGTTTGTTTCTTCCTTCCTTTTTTTAAACAAAAAATAAATCCTATTAAATTTTGCTGATTCATGAGTTTTTCGAGTTATACATTATATTTATATATTAATATCGATTTAGTTTTTGTCTTTAACGGTTCTTTTTCTCAATTTTTTCCCCTTTTATTATTGTCTTAAATTTGTTTCATTGTTTTAGCTGTTCCTGTGTAAGACCACCTATGTGCATTGGTGATTTAGACAAAACTGGTATCCATCAGTAAACTTATTTATTTATCCCTGCACATTTGTGCATGTATGAGGAAAAAACGTATAGGCTACAGATGAATGCATGCAGCTTACTGTTTTATTACCAGCTGATACGAAGTATCGGCAGGTCTATATTAGGATGGGAAACTTGCAACAGTAGATCCACACTGGTAGTCGACTGGTAGATCATTCTGCTGAGTGTTGCCAAGTCTGCATATTTCCAGCCAAGTCTGCATATATTTCCATCCAGCCTAACGTGGAGGCTGCTTAGCTTATTTCTGTCACGACAGTTGGCAACACTGGCAACCATACTGCCGAGTACTTCTTGCTGAGTGTTGCCAAGTCTGCATATTTCCTGCCTGCATATTTCCAGCCTAACGTGGAGGCTGCTTAGCTTATTTCTGTCACGACAGTTGGCAACACTGGCAACCATACTGCCGAGTACTTCTTGCTGAGTGTTGCCAAGTCTGCATATTTCAAAAGCCCACAAAAAACACTTTTCAACACACTACTTACACACACTCCAACTCGCTTATAATTCCCTCGCGCCATTGGCTCAGACACACACGCACACGCACGCACACACACACACACGGTGTGGCAGCGGTGGCCGAACGGATAGCGGCGCGGTCTAGATACCGGAAGGTTCCCAGTTCGAACCAGCCGTCCGACACGTTAAAAATTACCACCGCTGAAATGCCCTTGAACAAGGCATCAACCACTACGATGAAATGTGTTCTATGAGCAGGGCCTGGCTGGAAACAAGTTCTTGAGCTTAGCCCAGATACCCTGGGTAAATATGCCCTCATTTCATTTCATTTACACACCGTCTCCACACCATAGCGCAAAACGGTCTTAAGCTGCGCACTTCTTAAGCTGCACGCAGCTTAAATTCTGAGTTTTTAGACAGCTGGTGGATGGAAAAGAAGCTCCACCTCCGCTGACTTTTTGGGCGGAGGAGAGCGTTTCCGGGAATCTGGCCGTCGCGCAAGTATTCCGCGGAGGTGGAGCTTAATTTCCATCCACCAGCTGTCTAAAAACTCAAGCTTTAAGCTGCGCGCAGCCGAGAACGTGCGCAGCTCTTTCGACCGTGTGGCAGCACCTTACACACACACGCCTGGAAGCCACCGCCCACTGTGATCTCTCCTCAGGAGAAGAGAAACAGCGGAGGAGGAGGAGGAATTGGCGCCTCACGATTTAGCTGATTCCTTCTAAATCTCTGTATATAAAATATAGCTAACTCATCGAAACTCTTAGTTACATCAATATTGTTCTTCGCCAATAGTTGGTTTGTGCCAAAGTATTACGAGTATAGAGTTCGCATTGGCCAATTCCATTGCCACTCACATTCACAGCCATTTCCCAGCGCGGTGGTTTGACCCAGAGCCAACTCATAGAAGAGTTACGACATTGAGGGGGCAGAAACCGAGCGCTCGAGCGCTGTTCATGCAGGCTGAACTGAACAGTTTCGGGACACAAACACAGCACTTACTTTTGCACCATGCTAATGCCTGCTAAAGCTAATGTTGACAGCCTGTGTGTGTGCGTGCTTGCAGCTATGGCTTGCAGGAGAGAGAGGCAGGCGGAGCGGAGGGGTCTCGTCTCGCGCAGCGTGTGTGTGGAGTTTATGCTTTGAGAATTTCTGCCCTCTTCCATGGCATTTGCAACACAAAAAACATTCTCCCATGTTGATAAGAGTATTTTGAAAAGCACTAAAGCAGTGGTTCTGAACCTGTGGTCTGGGGACCACCAGGTGGTCCCCAGCTACATGATGGAGACTTGGTAACCAAATGAACCCTTAGAGATCTTTAACTCTTGCGAGTACAATTCAACCAAGTGGGTCCTTTTGCTTCAATTTCACACTCTCAACAGTTGAAAAATTGTTAAACATCTGCATTACTTCTACACAATTTGAGAATGTAGCAAAATTAATTTGATCAACATTGGGAGTTATCTCTCCTAATGGTACCAACATCAATACAGTTCTTTAGTTTGGGTCTGGAAGGCTAAATGTCATCAAATGGTGGTCCGTGGCTCAAATGCAGAATAAATAATGGGCCTTGATATGACAAATCTTGACAACCACTGATTTAAGGTATATTTAGAACGGATAAAAATATGCGATTAATTTGCGATTAACTATGGACAATCATGTGATTAATCGCGATTACATATTTGAATCGATTGACAGCCCTATTATTATATAAGACAGAGGCAACAATTGTGCAAATAGCCAATCCACAAGTTCACAACGACCTTGGACATCTGCTATTTCACAACATTTATCTGTGGAACCATTCTGTTGCTTGTCTGGGTGGGGGGGTCCCCAGTTCAAATATGATTACTTTGGCGGGTCACAGCCTGAAAAGGCTCCTAAAATTGCTAGCCTACCACCTTGATATTACCAAAAAAAATGTTGTAACTTGTTGCCTTATCTAACTATTCATTGATTCACTCCCAAAATCCATTTGGCAAAACAAAAAAAAATCACACCTGTGTGAAGTGTGGGGCGCTCACTTCGCATTCTCTCATGTTGGGCTAGTTGGTGTCAAGGTGATGTCTGTTTGCTCAGCAGTTGCTGATGTCTGCTCAGGAGGTTTGAGTGTTTACTCAGACCGAAAACAAATTAGAGGGAACATTGCCGCGGACCACCGCACCAACCTCTGCAGGGACCCCCTTATATTAAACACACATCTATACGGAAGCTGCTGGTTATTATTCATATTGAATCAATTCTTGAATTGAATTGATTGAATATAAGGGGGGTGACGGGGTCCCTGCGGAGGTTGGTGCGGTGGTCCGCGGCAATGTTCCCTCTAATTTGTTTTCGGTCTGTTAAATCAAGCTACAGACAACACATTCCAAATAACCTCCATTTCCTCTAATGACTTGATAGTCACCAATGTTTGGCTCCATTTTGTACTAGGCTACACTCACCTGGACAGATCCTGTTGTTGTTTACACACACACATAAACAGACACAGATATATACATTTCAGATAATAGCACAATGCTGAAGATTGTAATCAGCTGGTAATTAATTGATTTGAATCAATTCTTGTTTTGTAATTCGTCTTGTATTTCCAAGCTCCAATGTGCATTACATGTAATACACACACATTCATACACCGATTGCAGTGGAAGCCATGCAAGGTACCAACCAGCACATCGGGAGCAATTTGGGGTTCAGTGTCTTGCCCAAGGACACTTTGACATGTAGACAGGAGGAGCCAGGATTCGAACCGCTGACCCATGGATCATTGGACGACCTGCTCTACCTCTTGAGCCACAGTCGCCCCCCCTATGTAGAGAGAGAGAGAGAGAGAGAGAGAGAGAGAGAGAGAGAGAGAGAGAGAGAGAGAGAGAGAGAGAGAGAGAGAGAGAGAGAGAGAGAGAGAGAGAGAGAGAGAGAGAGAGAGAGAGAGAGAGAGAGAGGCCCCTATACCAACATTGATCTCAACCGATCAGATGATCAATACACTCATTAACATAACCATCTCTGACTGGTAGTTCAGAGCTACTGATATACCCAAGTTGGTCACATGCACACATACCACTATGTGTGTTATGTACATCAGTGGTTCCCAAACATTTTAACCCGAGAGACCCAAAATAGAAATTTGCTGTTCCCCAGGACCCAAGATAGTGAAAATAGAAGATCTACAAGCTCACAACGCGGGCACCTAGGCTGCTAAGCCAGCCTGACGGCATGTTGCGGGTTCCGATCCGACGACCTTTGCCGCGTGTCACCCCCCATCTCTCTCCCCATTTCCTGTCCCAGGGCAGGAATTTCACGGCGGCCACGGCGGCCATGGCCGTCGTTGCCCCTCTCTTTGGCCGTGTGCCCCTCGAAAAATTATATGCCCAGACGGCCACAGTGGCCGCGGTGCCCATGTGCCCCGACCGGCGCCCACAGCAGTTCATTTTACCGTTTCCTCTGCGCAATTTTCCAGTCATTACGGTAACCTTCCCCGTGTAGTTGTGTTGCCATTTGCCAAGTGGTTTGATTCTTTTGCGTTACTTTGCCTCCTCCCTCCTCCTCCGCTCCATGCACGCAGTCACGCACTGACAGCTCGCCTTTCACTCACTGACACTCGGCCCGGCTGGCGCGGACCGCGGTGCTTCAGGATTATTATCACACAGAGCCCGTGTGTTAAGACCAACGTGACTCGTCTTCATGGATATAAACTCACAAAACAACACCACGCAACAGCATAGACTGCAGGACTCCTCCACCATTTACCACGCTATCGTCTGCTACGTTAGTTGACAGAGTAAATTGTTTAAACAGCCAACGCTGGCCACGGCTAATATCGCTAGCCAAACGCTAGTAGCCAGAGCACCAGAGCGCGCTCACTGTACACCACGCGTCGCTCGCTTAATAATCATTAATTTCTGTATCAATGCGGACATAACGTGGTAAATGTTCATAAGCACACAATTGTACAAAATGCTTTTTACACTTGACTTATCTCCAGAGTCCTCAGTCCTGCAGCCCCACAATGCCATATGCCAGTCTAGCCTTAAAATCTACATTTATATGTTATTCAATATATTACTTTAGCACAAAATAGCCTATAGGCTTTTCTAAACCAAGCCCTCATTCAAAAGTTAAGTAAGTAAATGTTATTTATAAAGCACCTTTCGAAACAAAGTTAGAAGTTGCTGAACAATTTGCACAGTATAAACAATAGAAGAAAAACAAGGAACATATCACACAGTTGTGACAATAGCAGAACAAAAACAAACAAGGCAGAACAGAAATGAATGTAGGCTGTCTGTCATTGTATTTTCTGTGAATTAACTCACAATTTAATCCAGTGATCCTCAGCCATTTTAATTTCAAGGACCCCCAAATTAAATGTATATGAATTAGCCTAGGGTGACAGGGTCCTAGGCCATTTCATTATGATTTTCATCTCTCTGCACTATTAAAATGTTTACAATATTTTAATTTACAGTAACTACAGTAACAGTAGCTACTTATATTTTGTTATTTAAAGCTGTGATTATTTATTTAAGAAGCACTGTTCTGAACCAATGTTTGCCTTTAAATAAATAAAAATGTAATCATCCTTAACCTTTAAGCTAAAATAATGATGACCGGGGACTTAAAATCATTGTTTTAATTGATGGCCTTCATGCCCTGGCACTTGGCCTTGTGCCCTCAAAAAGTTGACCACACTAAAGGCCAAGTGGCCTTGCCCCTAAAAGGATGAAATTCCAGGCCTGCCTGTCACCATACTGTACACTATCCAATAAAGGCAGAAAAAAGCCCAAAAATTTACTTTTGACTCATACAATGTGTCTGCGACCCAAAAATGGGTCCCAACCCACTGTTTGGGACACAGTGATGTAGACGCTTTCACCCAACTCTTCAGGCTTTCCTGATGTTTTCCTGAAGATTTTCTGAAAATGCATGTTTTCCCTGCAGGTTTTATAAACTGATTAGCCTTGCTAATTCTACTGCTTTGTTACTGAAAAGAAGTGACCAGCAGAGGAACTCTATCTATTCAGGGAATCTGAATAGAATGAACATATAACACTTTGGCAAATGTCCACTTTCTCACTGATGATGTTTTGTTTCTGACAATGCACTGACAATCTATACTTTCTGAATTGCCAATGGCAGGACATGTGAAGATCTCAAAGGGCACATCTGTACATTGTAGGCATTACCTGGAGGAGGGTACTGTATGTGAGAACACAAAATGTCCCTATGAGTTGGGCTGGCCATGGATAACAGACTTGACACTGCCAGGTGGTCCCTATAGTAGGCTACAAAGCCTGTGCCATGTCCGATGAAGACCATGTGCAAATGGACAAGGTCATTGTCCGGAGAATTCACAGGCAGAAAGTGGGCGTGTTGAAGATGTTTTGTATGGGACTGGGGTGAAACAGGAAGAAAACAGCCTGGAGATTTGAGAAGGATATCTAAATTGGTAATTTCCTTGTTGAGGAGTCTTCCTGAGGAGTGAGGAGGACGTCTCAGAGAGGCAGGGGAATGCTCCGATTGGAATTCATTATTAGTGTGGTTGCCTAATGGTAGTCCACAATATTGTTGTGGCTCACCTTTATTTGCTTATTATAGAGCAACCAATACTTGTGTCCTTGCATTTTGCTAAGCGATATGTTTTAATATGGAAGAGGGGATCCGAGCACTCAAAAGATGTAGAGTAGAGGATGTAAGGTTAAAAAAAACAAATGTTATTCTATAAAGAATGGCAACATGTTTGACTGGTTAAGGTCTTGATCAGGGCATCAGTTCTGGTCCTGATGAAACGAGCTCTTTCTATCTCCTGGAGCCTGTCCCTCCCTCATCCCTTCATCTTTCTCTCACTCCCTTTGAGATGATCAAAACACTGGATCGGGACCCATGTGTGGGTCCCGGACACATTTGTATGGGTCCCTTTATTTGTTATTTTGTTTCCCACATTTTGTTTTTAATTAAATACATTAAAAGACATTTTTTTTAAAGATATTTTTTTTTGCGGCTTACGCCTTTTATTGGTTTTTGAAGGGACAGACAGTAGGCTGACAGGAAACGGGAGAGAGATGGGGGAAGACATGCAGTAAAGGCCGCGTCGGGCTCGGGAGTCGAACCCGCGGCACACTGCGACTGGATTACCAGTCGGGTGCCCAGACGGTTACGCCACCGCCTGGGCAGCTTTCCACTATTGAGATTTTTGTGAGAGCTTGGGTCCTGGGGAGACATCAAATTTGTCTTTTGGGTCACAGGCTAAATAGTCCTCTCAGTATTCAAACTGCGTGCCACAGTATTTCTCATCATCCTCACAGTGGGCTCTATCAATACTTCAAACTCCCTGTCCATTACTAGGGAAAAGTGCTGTAGAGTTTAATGCTGATACTGAAATCTCATGTCGGGTGGACGGCTCACAATCTAGTGGAGTCTGATGAGTGATGACTAATACAAATATCATTCTCGAAACACCACCACTTCCTCTTTAGGTCCAATGCAAAGACATCTGTCTTGGAAAGAAGTCTGGTTCCCACTGTGACAGATGAAGGGCCTACAGCTGATTACAGTGCCACTGCTGTCTGGCCAAGTCCTGTGTGTGTGTGTGTGTGTGTGTGTGTGTGCGTGCGTGCATGCATGCGTGCGTCGTGCGTGCTGCGTTACCATCCACGTGCGTTGACTAGTGAGCATGGATTTACCCAACAATCACCAGCTGAGATCTGTAAAAGTGAGGGTCAGTGTTGCATGCCATTCATGTGTGTGTGTGTGTGTGTGTGTGTGTGTGTGTGTGTGTGTGTGTGTGTGTGTGTGTGTGTGTGTGAGAGAGAGAGAGAGAGAGAGAGAGAGAGAGAGAGAGCGATACACACAGAGAGAACACATGGGGAGAGAGCTAGGCCAGCACATACCATTCTCACTCTCCCGTGGAGAATGCCAAGACGAAATTCTCAGCCAAGCCCTGATCTCTGGACTACTTCATACTGTATGTGCTCGGCCTATCACTTCATATATTTCCAACTTCCTGACACTGGTCCAACAGGCACGGCACTCTATCCCCTATGGAAATGTACTATGCCAGATATTACACATACAGTACACACCAAAAATAAAGGCATAAACGTGACAGGTATAGCACTTTGAATTACTCTGGAGGTCGGTCAGGAATTATTCTACTTCCAGGAAGTGTGTGTATTATTTGTCCATACTAGCCTGGCATTATCTGACATGCTTGTACCAAAATGTACATTGTTGGGGACCAGAAGGAATGCAGTGCCCAGTGAGAAATCAGTCGGACCAGTGAGTGTGTGTGTGTGTGTGTGTGTGTGTGTGTGTGTGTGTGTGTGTGTGTGTGTGTGTGTGTGTGTGTGTGTGTGTGTGTGTGTGTGTGTGTGTGTGTGTGTGTGTGTGTGTGTGTACTCTGCTCTAGAAAGCGCCAATGTTCCCATTTAAACCACCGGATATCAGCAAAGACCTCTGAACATCGCACGTTTTATCCAAACCATGGAGAGCTCCGTATATTTCGAGTTATTCAGCCTGTATAAAGGGAGGTGAAGAAGGAAAGGCCAAGCAAAAAATAAAATAAAAAAAAGACAAATGAGCAATCCGGTTTGATATCAATAATAAAGCTTATCAGACGGAACGTTACGCCAGAAACAGTTCCACCTGGTGGAACCTTCCGTCAGAAGCAGTAAATGTGTTAAGCCCATACAGTCCAGTTCCCTTCCTTCCTTCCAGAGAGGTACCTATGGATGTCACTGGCTCGTAGGTACCTTTGGGGGCCACTCCCCCGAGGGGTGTGGTTTTGCCTTAAGGGGTGTGGTTAACCCTTCTTTTTTTCACCCACTGTGTAATACAGTAGGTGGACAGTAGGTGTCAGACCAGAGCTCTTTACTCTATACTACTCTATTCATATAGCTGGCATATAGCAAATTGTAATTTGCACTGTTTATTCCACTACATGTGTTTACATGTAATACATGCAAACACATGTATGTACTACTCCACTACATCTCATAGGCAAATATTGTACTTTTACTCCACTACAATTATTTTAAAACCTTTGTTTATACTAGTTACTTTGTAGGTTTTTGATCCCACATTAACTTTAGCCATATAGCTACACAAGCTTGTGAGCTTGTAGATCTGCTATTTTCAAAAAGATTTATATATATTTGAAAATTTTAAATTATACATTATGCATGAAGTGTAATTTCTACTTGTGTTACTTTTGTACTTTTACTCGAGTAAATGTTGCATTACAAATGTTTACTTGTAATTACCAAAGTAGTACTTTTAGTACTTTTTGTATTTGTGTTCTCTTTAAAACATTTCTGGGGTCTACTCAGGTTTTTGAGTGAACCCCATACAGTTGCTTGAGTTAATTCTTAAGGTGCTAAATGAAACATTAATTACATGTCTGTCTTGCAATGCAGTTCGTAATCCCCCACCCCCCACCAAACAAAGAGTTAATTTGGCCTAGTATTATTGGTGAGGGGGGGTGAGCACAGCAAGGCTGTGCTCACAGCAAGGCTGTGCTCACTGTCAGCATCTAGTTAACATTTTTTCTTGTTCTGAGCAGGGCTCAGTGTATTCTCTGTTTAGGGCCAGATAGCATTCTAGTTTACTATGCTTTAGTGTTGCTTTTTTCCAATGTGTCAATAGCTTTCCCGTCTTATTTGTTTTAGTCCAGTGGATTTTCTATCTGGTGGCTCTTGCAGAGTTCCAAGGCCAGCTGGCTGAGGGGGCATCTCTCTAGAGTTTTGCTGTGTTATGTGCCTTGTTATGGAGTGCATCTGGGTCACTTTCTTTTAGGGGGTTGTAAAATTAATAATCCTGCCCTGCATGCATTACTATTTGGTGTCTTCCGCTGGACCCGGAGAATGGATTTGCAGAATTCTGTGTGTAGGGTTTCCGTTTGGTGTTTTAGTGTTTATCCCATTTTTCAAGGTCTTGGTTTGCTAATGGCCCCCAGATCTCACAACCATAAGTCTGCTCGTCATGTTTCAGGTGAACTAGATACCATTATTTACAATCAACTCTCAATTCTTAATTTCTTATACCAATCGATCAACTCCAAACAAAGCAAACCTAGTGAAAAAACAAAACAAACCCAAAAAAGCAACCAGTTTCACTCACCATTTGAGCCCTATCAGCTCTTTTCAAAAAAGAATGGTGAAAGAAAGCCCAAATCAGCAACCAAGCCTCAGAAACAAGCCCAATATGGCAACACCATAACCATGACTATTTAAGCTGTTTTACAGGGGAAACTAGCACAAATTTGCTTATAATAAGCAGAACTGGCCACACTGCAAACCAGCAATACAGGCTACTTTGCATAGGCAAAAATAAAGTTTCATTGGCCGACTGGTTTGTTCTGATTAAAAATGCTAGTCTGTTGCAATCTGACAGTTTTTAGTAGTCTCTGACTAGTCTGAACAAAACTGTTCGGTGTGGAAGGGCCTATAGAGGGAAATGTTTCTCTCCCCCCAGTGTCTAGCCAAACAGACTTAGCAGACTTTTTATGCAAAGCGTGGGAAAAAAGGCAGAATGTTTTGTTTGTGTAAAAAGAAAAAAAAAGAAAAACTGTTTCTTGTACACAATGCAATACTGACGCAATGATTTGTATGGTGTGTCCTATAAGTCCATGTGGGCTGGGTGCCTTGGGTGCATGACACAAAAATAAAGAATCTATCTATCTATACAGTAGTCAGTGGGCCTATACTACAGAGGCTACAGAGAGAGAGAGAGAGAGAGTGGGGGAGGGGGGTTCCACCCTCAGTATATTCCACTGCTCAACCCCAAAGCAGTTTTCCAAATGAATGTGTCATGGAACAATAATCAAACAAGACAAAACAAAACAAAGGAATGTGTCCATTATGTAACTTCAATGTACAATGTACACTCAAAACATGCTCCATATATGGCCAGTACAGAATTCATTCCATATGTTGATCTGACCCCCCATACTGCAGCGCTCGCGCAGCAGTCTGCCGCCAACAAGGCAGATGCGTGCACGCGACCTCGCCCTTTAGTCGTGTCTTACTGGTTATTATTATATTGTGATACATTGTGTACTCCATGTGGACTCCAAATCCCCATATGCCATATACTGTATGGGCATGTTACGCTTGTGACGCCCACCCACCGCCCACCATCCACCCACCAGGCAATTGTAAAATAAGAAGATAATGTGTATATATATATATCTGCCAAATAGATATGACAGGGAATGAAATAGCAAGACCCCCTAAGGGGATCACAGAAACCCACACAGGTGGATGCTGGGGAGGCAGTGGGCTTGCATCATTTCAAAAGACCAACAAAGGCACAGTAAGCTGCTGCAGTAACAGCACAGCAGCAAGATAGCAGAGCAGGGAATGAGCAGGTATGAAGACAGTTTTAAATATCCGGCTCCAATCAGATGAAGCATGCATGCATGTGTCTACGATCGCCTGATGTCGAGTAGTCCGTCTAAACTAGCTCTGCAGGCTTCGCATCATTCACAAGCTCTTGTTAATACTTTTAAAATATTTACATCCCACACAGACCCACAAATCTTTCGAAAATATTTAAATAAATGCGAAAATAGCAGATCTGCTGTATAGCTCTGTAGAGCTTGCAGATTGGCTACTGTCATACAAAGTATGAAATAGGGCATTCCTTTAGGAAAATACATGAAAAGATGAAATGAGGAGATAGAAGGTTTCTACCAGACAGTGGCAATACAGAAATAGCCTATGTTTCATATCATGTGGCCACATAAAAACAACATTTTAACAAATACTGTACACTTTTTTGAAAAAGATCTTCCTCCTTAGTCCTTATATAATAAAAATCACACCTGTGTGAACTGAGTGGTGCAAGGTCTTATATAGTCTGATCAGCTATGTCAGTGACGTCACACACTAACCATAGCAACCATGCTCACCTGTGCACGGACACGTACACAGGTACACAAACATAGATACAGACAAAGCTGGTTGTTGGAGTGGTTTGCACCACTCAATAATACCCGATGATCATGTTTTAGGGTGAGAAAAAATCACGGAACCCCATCTTCAAACGGAGAGAGACAGTCAACCTTCTTTGCAGTTTAAGTGCAACTTAGTTGGAGGTGTAATTGACAGCTCACTGTCACGCTCTGTGTCTCTTTTATTCTCTCTGTCTGTATCTCATTCTCCCTCTCTGCCCCTCGATCTCCTCTCTCTCTATCACTCCGAGTCTGTATCTGTAAGCACATGCGTTCATGTGTGTAGTATAGTGTATGTGCATGTGTATAGAGTGTATGGTCCCGATCCTATTATCCCCGGTCCCTATATAGTCATGGTCTATGTAACCCGAGTATCAGAGCTTGTACAATCCCACTGATCTCTCTGTGATCCCAGTCTCCCCCCGACCGCTTGCTGTTGACACTGATCTGTCCATTATTAATGAGGCCAAAACTCAGCAACTATGACAAACCTCCTGCTACATGCAAATATTTATACTGAACAGGCACGGTGCGTGCGTGCGTGCGTGCGTGTGTATTTTGTAACAGGATAAAAGTCATGGGGGTAAAAGTCATGCCAATATAGAGCTCACTCAAATATCTGGGGTGAAAACAACAGGACTTTGTCCTTCATGGTGTGCAGTGGGTGTGCGCATGCGTGCGTGCGTGCGTGCGTGCGACTGTGTATAAATGTAATACATGTTCCTGCATCACCAGGAACAATGCTAGGGAGACCAGTGCATCGGTCAGAGATGACCAATCAGCATTTTCATCCAAAGTATAAAGAAATGTCCATTTTCTGACAAAGCTTCAAGTTTAAAAAAAGATATCTCAAGACAATGTGATGATCACCAATCTAAACCTTGAATTTCGATTGAGTGTAAAATTGGACAAGAACTTAAACCACCCATGTATCATTTATTTTATAGTGTGTGTTTTGATATGACACCACGATGATCTATTCTATTAGATGTGGCTCCTCCTCATCCTTTTCCCCACTGAGTGGGAGTTGTTTTGTTCTGGTCTGTTTATGAGCTGTTTGCTGTACTAAAAGAGTAATTCAACAGCCATGTTATGGCTATACTTCTTTGACTGAGCAACCCACTTGTCATCACAATATCACATTATCTTCCTACCCACGGCCTGCAGATGTTGATAACTGAAAACTAACACAATATTTGTATTGTGCATGCCCCTTGGTTAAACAAACAAACAAACACACTGGCAAGCCTGTGTAGTGTCTGTGTGCATGCGTGCGTGCGTGCGCACTTGTGCGTGTGTGAGCAAAATCTAAACTAGGAGAGAAGAACTCATTAAAATGCGTGTGCTTATCACCCGACCGGGACCCCATCAGTGTCCCTGCAGCGGCGTCAGTCAACACAACGGAGCATATCGAGTGTCAGAAGCACTGTTGAGATTGCACACGACACGGCTTCATTAGGATTGCAATACGCAGCCTCACCCAAACGTCTCCAAGAAGCACTGGTAATGCCCAGGACTGTGACTATATGGAATGTCCTGAATGAAATAAAGCTCTCTCTGTGTGTGTGTGTGTGTGTGTGTGTGTGTGTGTGTGTGTGTGTGTGTGTGTGTGTGTGTGTGTGTGTGTGTGTGACGTTACGTAGTCACGTTCTTAGCTTACGCATGTTTCGCGATAAATCCATTTTACATATGTGATGTATTCCCATGCTTTTTGTTCTTGCTTAATGTAAGTCGCTCTGGATTAAGAGCGTCTGCTAAATGCCTAAATTGTAAATTGTAAATTGTAAATTGTAAATTGTAAATTGTAAATTGTAAATTGTGTGTGCGTGCGTGCGTGCGTGCGTGCGTGAGTGTGTGTGTGTGTGTGTGTGTGTGTGTGTGTGTGTGTGTGTGTGTGTGTGTGTGTGTGTGCGTGCGTGCGTGCGTGGTCAAGTCATCTCAAGTATATTGTGCAGTCACAACAAACAGACAAGCCAGTACACTCCACCTGTATCATTCTTCGCAGAGAGAGCGCTGACAAACTGCTCTGTGAAAATGTATAAAATGTGAGAATACTATAACATTTATTTATTTATATTTATACATTTAAAGATATCAACATTTCTGAATTTATATTTCTTGATTGACAACCATGCATTTTTTAAAGTAATGCTGTTTTAGCATCACAGCATCAGTAGGCAGTGCCTTCTACAACGTCCGTAACAAGTGACAACAGAACAATTGGCAAAATAGCGTCTTGAAGGTTTCACCTGAAAACAGCGAACTGTTGTTATTCTCTCAAACAGCAGACAAGCAAGGTCACTGTGCTTTCCAAAACACACACGTACGCACACGCACGCACGCACGCACGCACGCACGCACACAGCCCTCACTTATAAATGCACCCATCCATGCAATTGTTGATACACAAATTAATTTACACCCAGAGATAAACACACGCAGACAAACACACCCAAACACCCCCACTGAAAGTTATCCATTACTTGGAGTAATACATGTGTAAACCTGAAGACTGAATGGCAAAAAGAAAAAAGCAAGAGAATACGATGAAAAAGCATGGATTGCGACAGATGGACGGACGGACGGACAGACAGGCTGAGCCAGAGAGAACATGAGAATTAGATGCCCTTCATTTCTATCTGACTCAATCATGGCCATGAACATGAGTCTTTGACAGTGCTATGTTAACAATGGGCCAAACACTAAACAAGGAAATAACATTAAGACCTATAGGATAAAAAACCACACACACACAATATAAAAGGGTATATGTAAGGGATAATATCTGGCTATGACCACCTAGCCAGATATTATCCCGCTTATTACATGGCTAACTAACATAAATTAATACATTGACCCAAAACACAACAAAAAAAGTATTCCGTAAGTTCGCACTGGCTGCGTCTGCAGCTGCAGGACTGTCGGAAAACAAGCAAGTGAGTTGATCAAATAGAATCCATTTTCGGGTCCTGCTTCGTCTATTTCTCGCTCAAATGTTTTCAAAAACATTTTTAAGAGCAATGTTTAGCTGTAAATGACATTGTGTGTCACTAGTGTGTGTGTGTTTACATGGCTGTCATGTTGGAAACAGCAGTAAATCAAGCGGGGCGCAGCTGGTGCTCAGAGGGTTTGATTAGGCAGCGGTCATTATCGACACATAATTCACCGCTGAATTAAGCGATTGACCAATCCGAATCAAGCATTCAACCAAGCCATGTAATAAAAATATATAATGGTGAAGATGCTTTACTGTTCATTGTTTATTTCGGATGATTAAGGACGGGGTTCAATGGCTTTTTGGGAATTCGGTTTTGACATTTCAGTCTAAAACGGAAGCCTGTGTGCTTCTGAACTAATAGAGGGTCTCATCCCTTCAGGCTATGGGTCGTATTGTAGCTCTGCGATGCATGGAGTTGTTTGTTTACAAAACTTTACAAGTTAGATACAGAGCATGCAGCTACTACGTGGCTTATTTATAACCTATAATGTTTTCAGATACATATTTAATGATATTTTAGCGTGCTGATAAAGTTTAAAATGAGTAATACACTGTCTGGATATCATCTTGAATGAGATTAAAGTAGTAGAGATTAAAGTTAAATGAGATTAAGAGTAGTTCTGTAATCAAAACCAACATTCCTTTTTATTCATGCAGGACTCGACATGTCATTACGCATCATGTTTTCGTTTTCGTAATTATGGACCTTTGATATAACAATACACAAAGATTGACTTTAAAGCAGTTGGAATAAAGGATATTGGACGTGGTGTAAATATTGTACAGAGGGTCCTGTTGACCTGTTCCTTCTGACTGAAGGTAGAGTTCACATAGTGATAGTGGGACTATAGATGTTGACCTGTTCCTTCTGACTGAAGGTAGAGTTCACATAGTGGGACTAGAGATGTGAAGCAGCATTCCACACTCCCAACCTCTCATGATTTGTGTGCTATAATATTAATAAGGCTGATATTTGCCTAATACAAAGTAAAATCCTTAGTGTTAATTAAAAGAGATATTTCACTTTCAAAACATTTTTGGGTCATTTCATCGTCTATACTCATGGCTTTTGCCAGCCCGGACAGTTTTTGAACGGTGCAAGATTTATTTTTTGAAAATGAAAAGAGAATGAAAACAACACATTATTATGTGGGCTGCCAGCAGCACTAAATCTTTCAATTCACCCTGTTCTACATCAGGCTTGACCTGGGAATAAGAATATAAAGAGCAGAGGAGAGAGAGTGATTAGAAAGAGAGAGAGAGAGACAGAGAGATGGAAGAGCCGGGAATGGGTTTTCCATGTAATTAAGGTCACCTATCAAAAATTGCGCGAGGCGCAAATGTGTTGAATGAGGACAGATTAGATCGGTCGAACTTGTCAGACCCCTGATGACACATAATTGTCTGTGGTCTATTTGTATAATATGAAGCCTTAGGATCTCAATGTAGCACTATTGATCAGTTGGTGGGGGTTGGGGGATGTGGTGGTGGTGAGTTTATCCCCTAGAAGAGAACGTGAGCAAGAAGACATAGTAGAATTGAGTGATTCGACTGTCACAATGAATTAAGTTTGGGCGACAGCCGTTCTTCTGCTGTCAGTCCGTATACTCTTGGCTCTGCAGGAATGTTTGCCCTTGTTTGCCCCTATTATAGACCTGTAGGGGGTTGCCCCTATTATAGACCTGTAGGGGGTCGTTTGCCCCTATTATAGACCTGTAGGGGGTTGCACCCTATTATAGACCTGTAGGGGGTTGCCCCTATTATAGACCTGTAGTGGGTTGCCCCTATTATAGACCTGTAGGGGGTTGCCCCTATTATAGACATGTAGGGGGTTGCCCCTATTATAGACCTGTAGGGGGTTGCCCCTATTATAGACCTGTAGGCGGTTGCCCCTATTATAGACCTGTAGGGGGTTGCCCCTAGTATAGACCTGTAGGGGGTTGCCCCTATTATAGACCTGTAGGGGGTTGCCCCTATTATAGACCTGTAGGCGGTTGCCCCTATTATAGACCTGTAGGGGGTTGCCCCTATTATAGACCTGTAGGCGGTTGCCCCTATTATAGACCTGTAGGCGGTTGCCCCTATTATAGACCTGTAGGGGGTTGCCCCTATTATAGACCTGTAGGGGGTTGCCCCTAGTATAGACCTGTAGGGGGTTGCACCCTATTATAGACCTGTAGGGGGTTGCCCCTATTATAGACCTGTAGGCGGTTGCCCCTATTATAGACCTGTAGGCGGTTGCCCCTATTATAGACCTGTAGGGGGTTGCCCCTATTATAGACCTGTAGGGGGTTGCCCCTATTATAGACCTGTAGGGGGTTGCCCCTATTATAGACCTGTAGGGGGTTAGGGTTAGGGTTATTATAGAACTGTAGGGGGTTGCACCCTATTATAGACCTGTAGGGGGTTAGGGTTAGGGTTATTATAGACCTGTAGGGGGTTGCACCCTATTATAGACCTGTAGGGGGTTAGGGTTAGGGTTATTAAAGACCTGTAGGGGGTTGCACCCTATTATAGACCTGTAGGGGGTTAGGGTTAGGGTTATTATAGAACTGTAGGGGGTTGCACCCTATTATAGACCTGTAGGGGGTTAGGGTTAGGGTTATTATAGACCTGTAGGGGGTTGCACCCTATTATAGACCTGTAGGGGGTTAGGGTTAGGGTTATTATAGACCTGTAGGGGGTTGCACCCTATTATAGACCTGTAGGGGGTTAGGGTTAGGGTTATTATAGACCTGTAGGGGGTTATGGTTAGGGTTATTATAGACCTGTAGGGGGTTAGGGTTATTATAGACCTGTAGGGGGTTGCACCCTATTATAGACCTGTAGGGGGTTGCACCCTATTATAGACCTGTAGGGGGTTGCCCCTATTATAGACCTGTAGGCGGTTGTTTGCCCCTATTATAGACCTGTAGGCGGTTGCCCCTATTATAGACCTGTAGGGGGTTTCCCCTATTATAGACCTGTAGGGGGTTGCCCCTATTATAGACCTGTAGGCGGTTGTTTGCCCCTATTATAGACCTGTAGGGGGTTGCCCCTATTATAGACCTGTAGGGGGTTTCCCCTATTATAGACCTGTAGGGGGTTGCCCCTATTATAGACCTGTAGGGGGTTGCCCCTATTATAGACCTGTAGGCGGTTGTTTGCCCCTATTATAGACCTGTAGGGGGTTGCCCCTATTATAGACCTGTAGGGGGTTGCCCCTATTATAGACCTGTAGGGGGTTAGGGTTAGTGTGTGGTTATTTATGGGTGGACGAGTGCCTCTAGTGGCTGAGAAGGGGTCACACACCTGGCTAACAGAACATCGTGTTTTATTATTCTACCATAAAGTTTACAAACTTATCTCAGGAGTAAAATGAGGGGATAATTTGGGTAAATATGTATGTTTAGGGGTGATTTTATTGCATGGGAAAGGGGAGCATGTTTAACTGTATTTTATTGGAACCCGTGTTTATATGTCATTTTGAGGGAATGTTTTGGTGAGGGACGCTACTGCGCATGTGCAAGCTGGTCATTTAGTCAGTGCGGAGATGTTTGTCAACTGGTAGAGACCAATGTGTGAGTACCAGCGGTTTAATTGTTAATATGACGTTAATTCCTTCATAATTTCTTGCATGATGTTCAGGTTTACAGTCAATGTGTATATGTTATATTAATAGTGTGATTTGTTTTCTTTTGGTGTGTTACAGTAAATTACCTGCCTGCCTGCAGCAACGTGTTGTTTATTTACTTGAGGCAATTGCTAGCGCCTCAACTCACGGGTCGGCCATAACCGTACACAAGTAAAGAGAGAGTGTGTGTGGTTGTGTGTGAAAGAGTTTTGGTAAAATAAATAACAAGAGTTAAAAGACAGTTATTTGTTTCTCAAGTTTATTCCAATGTGTGTGAGGCTGAGTAGTTATCATTGCCAGAACTACCAGGGCAAAACATTCCCTTTCGGAGGGATTCAAATCCGAACAGTTAGGGTTATTATAGACCTGTAGGGGGTTGCACCCTATTATAGACCTGTAGGGGGTTAGGGTTATTATAGACCTGTAGGGGGTTGCACCCTATTATAGACCTGTAGGGGGTTGCCCCTATTATAGACCTGTAGGGGGTTGCCCCTATTATAGACCTGTAGGGGGTTAGGGTTAGGGTTATTATAGACCTGTAGGGGGTTGCACCCTATTATAGACCTGTAGGGGGTTAGGGTTAGGGTTATTATAGACTTGTAGGGGGTTGCACCCTATTATAGACCTGTAGGGGGTTGCCCCTATTATAGACCTGTAGGGGGTTAGGGTTATTATAGACCTGTAGGGGGTTGCACCCTATTATAGACCTGTAGGGGGTTGCACCACCTCACACTAAGTTCAAACTTAGCCTAGTTATAGCTTGGCTTTTAGTAATGCAAGTCTTGGCCTTAATGTGAAGTGAAATGTGAAGCCCAACGAGAGGCCGGGAGTCAGGGCGCAGGAGAAGTTTGCGTCTACCCGGGCAACAGTGAGTGATGAGAGGGGTGGCTCGGCACGGGGCCCCTGTGTCATCTGCAGCGAAGACGGTCACACAGGGCAGCTATATAGGTGCAAAGCTTTTAAGAAGGCCAGCGCGGCTGACAGGAGAGCCCAGGCAAAGACGGCAAAGGTGTGCTTTGAGTGTCTGGGTCCGCATGCTGGGCAGTGCAAAAGAAAGACCTTTTTGTGCTTCAAAGAGGAGTGCAAAAATGGCGATGCTCCATCTGACCACCACTACTGGCTATGCCTTAAAGCACAACCCTCTAGTGGCACTGCACCTGAGGACAATGCCAGGGGGGATCGAGACATAGAGCCTCGAAGCCCAGGTACGTAGACCTGTAGGGGGTTGCACCACCTCACACTAAGTTCAAACTTAGCCTAGTTATAGCTTGGCTTTTAGTAATGCAAGTCTTGGCCTTAATGTGAAGTGGTGCAACTGGCTCTGGGGGTCCCTGGAACAAAACATGTTGTGATATATCATGGGGTTCTTGACATGAAAAGGTTTAAGAACCACTGTAACATACATACATTTTTTCAGAAAATTGGATTTAGAAGACATCAGCCTAAGGTCTTAAGTGGTTAACTGTCTTTTGTCTGTTGGAAGGAATGAATGAATGGCACACTAAAGATCCACCACCACACGCTAAGGCATTGAGGCAGCAGAGGACACAGCCCTTTGTGTTTGATGACAGCGGTGTTCAATCTTTAACCATGGAGGCATATTAAAGTGTAAGAGGGTTCTGCTGTGCATGTAACCACAGCAGATTCCAGTATACGTGGCAGATGAGAACACACAGCATTTCCTTTGAATAAACATCTCCTACATGGCTGATCTGACTACTGTACAGCCATGCCTTTTCATGTCCCTGTCCCCCATCCCATCACCCTGTGGCACACTATAGACTAATTCCACTCTGTCTTTTCCTCTTTCCACTTCCATTTTTCCAAAGTGAGCATGAGCGGTTACAGGTAAAACCTTAATAATTAGTCACCTATCCTCAATCTAGGAGTCATCAGAAGACATAGACATGCGTGAGAAGTACTATTAAATTAATGTACAGTACAGTTTTAGTGACAAACTTGTAGATTAGCTATTTTCGCGACGTTTGTGCTAAAGTACTGTAGACTCTTTTTCCGGTTGTATCAGTGCCTAGCAACATAAAACTATTCATACTTTGGCGAAGAGCTAAACCACTGAAAAGATGGTAAACCACTGAAAAGACTATTGGATATCGTCTTTGGCAGTGAAGCGTTGTGAAGGTGTGAAAGTCGTCCGGAATGGGCCAGAACGCCGTTCTGGTAAAAGATTCAGTGGCAGTTCCGTTAAGAAAAGGGGACGGCAGCTGTCAAAGCTGTTCAAATCAATCACACGTCTTTTCTGAAAAAGAAAGAAGAAAGAAAACAAACTCGAGGGGAAATGAATACACCGACAACTTTTGTTGGAGAATTCAATTCAAAAGATAAATGAAGCACAATGCAACAAACAATTACTCAGATGAGAAAAGAAGGAGTTGAAGAAGCTGATAATGTGGTTACAGACAATCGTTTTGAGTCAAACGCCACCAGTAATTTATAATAATAACTGTGCCAAAATGCAGTTTTCTATGCATGTTGGGGATTTCTGTGTAGTGTGGTACTGGTCCAACCGCTCATTAGCCTGACCCCAAACCCTAACCCTAACCACACATTTTGGGGGTTTAATGCAAAGTTTAGACACGCAATTGGGGGGGGGGGGGGGGGGGGGGTGTTGCACTTGTTTGAGCCAGAAAACCCCAGACCACAGAAAATCTATTACAAAATCTGATTTTGTGCGTGCAATTGAGCTCAGAACACCTACAAAAATAAGAAAAAGTATGTCACGATCCCTGTTAAAAGGTATAAAGAATAATGGAAAAATGCAGTGCAGACGTTCTTTGGTCCTTAGCTTTAGTTAGATTAATTGCTGACATACCGCTATACATTTAGCAAGTTTGTGCTCAAAGATCAGCAAAACGCTAAATGCACTGTTTACAGTGATCTGACAGGAGATTGTGCATGTGTGTACATGCGTGTGCATGCGTGTGTGCGTGCATGTGTCACAGCAGCGTGAGAACGAGAAGTGGACTGCATGAGGTCCATGAGACTTGACAATAACATTCACTTGTGCCACAGAGTACCAGGACAACGGCTGTCACCACAATAGGAGTCATGACAACAGACGGGTAGCGTGACTATAAACATTGGTTGGGGAGATGGTGAAAGACATGGACATGCAGGGTAAGTGATATGCCTGGGGGTGAATGTCCAACAGTCTGTCTAATTACAAAAGCACAATGCACATTTGGAGCCATATATTGTTTTTTGGGGTTGCTGTCTTTGTCTGTGGGGACTGGGGAGTGGGCCTGTCAGGAAGATTTCAGATTATTGCAAGCTAAAAGTCATTTTACTCCATTTTAATCAAATAAGACTTGAGTATGTCAGACCAGGTTAAAATTCAAATTCAGACTATGTTTTGCACCCTGTCTGTCCTAGCCTGGTTAATAAACCAGACCGAATCAGCTGTTGGCAAAAAAAAGTTGCCTACCAGCGGATTTCGGTCTGGCGAGGCTCAGTAGCACGCCTCTTTCCTACAATCGAGAACAGGTCGGACCAATCGGGACACGGTATGCAATATGGGCGGGCTTTGGTACAGTGACGTTCAATGCTTGAGACTTTTGACTGACAGTAGCTCTGACCAATTGCGTCAAAGAGAAAATGTTTGAACCCGCCCCCCGGGAAATGAAATCCAAGTGGAGCCAGCCCAGACTGATATACCGCGACAGTGTTGTGTGATATTAGTCTGGCTTATTAGCCAGGCTATGTCTGTCCGGCAGTCCGTGTGTGTGTGTCTGCAGCTAATATCCGGCACCGCTGGCCCAATCAAATCCCGAGAGGTGAAGGAAAAGCCTCTACCCTGCATTTTTGTCTCCACCAGGCCGAAGGCATGGGGAGAGAGTTATGTTTTGCACTCCGTCCGTCCGTCCGTCCGTCCGTCCGTGTGTCCGTCCGTCCGTCCGTGTGTCCGTCTGTGAACAGCTAATCTCCGGCACCGTTAACCCGGTCGATGCCAAATTTTGCACACACACTCCCTGGATGCCAACGATGAACCTCTGCCCCAAAATTTCCAGAACGGCCTGTTATAGCGCCACCAGGAGGCCGCTTTGTGCAAAACAAGTTTTTGGACAGTACACCTACAGATTTTGTCCAAACATCACGCAAATTGGTACACAGTCTCTCTAGAGACATTCAACAAAACGGGTTTTTCAGATTTCTCAGACTCCATCCTGATTGGCTAAGATTGGCTTCCAAAGTTCGCAGGAGTGCTCAGTTTCAAACAAAATGCTGCAAATCATGAACACATCGTGTGATTTCCGTGAAATTGCGCACGCACATTCCCACTAGGCCGAGGAAGAAATGCCACGTGAACATTTTCAACTCAGCCTCATGGTGGCGCTATAACTGGCCGAAAAGTGTTTTACCTCCAACTGCACTGATTTGTGGATAACTTTGTATGCCAACTCCCTAGAGGCCAAGAAAAAACCTTTGCCTGGAATTTTTCACATCTGCTCTTTAGAGCGCCACCAGGAGGCCGACATATGTAAAACACATTTTCTAATATTACTCCTTCAGATGTTATCCAAATTTCACGCAAATCGGTACACATGCTCTCCATAGTCATGTGATCAAGACGGGTTTGCTTGATTTCTCATAATCCACCTTCATTGCCTACGATTGGCTTCTACTTTTCAGGAGTAGCCCGCTTTGTACCCGTTTTGTACAAATCGCCACAACAACTCAACGCAGCGTCCGATTGCGGTGAAACTGTGCATGCATATTCCCACTAGGCTGAGGAAGAAATGCCACTTGACAGTTTTCAAATCAGCCTCATGGTGGCACTACAACAGGCCAAGCCGTGACACACACACACACACACACACACACACACACACACACACACACACACACACACACACACACACACGATTATATTACTCCTAAACATTTTTCCAAACATCACACACACTCCTATCCTCCTGGTTCACATCTGCTTTTAAAAGCGCCACCTGGAAGCCAACAAATGTATTTTTTTACTCGTTCAGATTCTGTCACCCCATTCAAATGCTCACACTTTGTGTTGGTTGACCATGGTTCATGTTCATGACAGCCGGGGCTCCACTGACTTTGAAAAATGAACCGGGGTGAACAGTGACGCCGTCCAAACACAACGCGCAGGGTAACGTCGCCAGTGGAGCACCCTTCATTGATTACAAAGGGAACATTCCCTGCGTTGACGATGATGCAGCGCTGACGGACGCCCCATGAAGCTACGGCGTTACTCTACGTATTTTGTAAGTCGCTCTGACCAAGAGCCTTGGCTAAATACCTATTGTAAAGTGTGTGTGACTGCATGGATGCAAAGACATGCAGATTTTCTCTCGCTCACACACACATCTCACACATGCACACGCACGCACGCATGCACGCACGCACTGTGCGAGATGAGCCAGGGCAGGAGCAATTCAATTATACGCTTCAGGAAAGAGCAAAACATAAATACATTTATTATAGTATACATGGGAGTAATAAAAGAGAGTATAAGATGTGGAGTGGAGACACACACTGTAAAATCCAGAGTGTTCATTCAACTGGAAGGAAGAATAGGGTGTGATGAAGCGATAGGGAGGCCAAAGAAATACATAATAATTAGTATATAGAGCTAGAGAGCAACAAATAAAGAGCAGAGATTGTGATTACAAGGATCTGTGGGAGAGCGAGAACACAACTATACAGAAGTAGTGGGAGGACAGAGGCACGGTTGATATGGGGTCATATTAGGGCATGGCATATGGACAAAATCAAATATTGTGATGATAATCAAAAAATGTATTTATTTTATTCCCCAAATAGTAAAAAATAGGCGAATGTCTGGTTAAAACCATATTACGATATCCAACTTCATAACGATATAATATCCAATATGATTGACTTAATATCCAAGTCATATATCTCGGGCACAAGCATGATATTTGTGATAAGATACACCCATCTCTCTGTCTGTCTAACGGTTACGGTACCAATCAGCATATCGATATCATCACTATGGAAACCTCTATATGTCCAAAAATGTTCATTTTCAGGATTCAAGTTAAAAAATAGCAGATCGACAAGCATATTTCTTCGTGCCGCGTCTTGAGATGTACAGAAGATCTGCACATTTTACACGTTTGTGTAATGCTCTCGTATGATCAAGCAGGGAGTTCATTTAAGAAAAAAAAACAACAAAAGATAGAATTTGGCGATAGGAGGTTTCTACACGACAGCTGGGCGGGGAATTGAACGAGCAACACGACACACACAACACGACACACACCTCCCTCAATATAACCTTGTTGACTTGCTCTTGAGCAAGGTACCAGTGGAGCTGCGCAGTCGCCAACAGGGTAAGTCTATATTCAGACTCACATAGGCCTCCGCCTATCCAATGGAGAGAAAGAAAAATGCATCTCAGATTTCAACCACATTCCTGGGTGGTTTGAAAGGATTTTAAAGATGTGTCTGAGGCTGGACGTTGGCCTCTGCAGCCTGATACTTACAATCTATGAGCTCACAACGCGCTGTGAGTTTCTGCTATTTTTGGCGAATGACAGGTGCCGTCGTACGGCAGCCTATAAAATGAGCATAAGCAAAATAAGCACTCACGCCTACTGTATGTCATTACATTGTTAGTTACCACAGAAACCATAGCAGATTAATCGATGATGTCTGAATACTTGCAAAGAACAGCATGGACAGTCAGTTGTAAAGATTGTATTTGAGAAACAAATTGGATTCGTCTGAACAAAGTGTGACTGTGAAGCAGGGCGTTGCTGAAAAAGTTCAGATAAAGGTTCAATTAGAAAAGGCCAAGCAGGGCAAGGCCTGCAAACTTTGGAACTTCTACATCTTGATACCATGACCCAGAGATCAGATAAATAACAAAAAGAAGAGTAGCAAAAAGTGCAACAATGTAATCTGGTCACTGGTCAGGCCTACTGTATGGAGAGTGAAAATCTAAGTAACCCAGTGAAACGAGCCACTCCTGCAAAGTTTGGAAGGCAATCATAGCCAATTGGAGTGGAATATGAGAAATGTGATAGATACATCTTAATGACTCCATGACTTCAGAGAAAAGGCTTATGGAATTGCGTGAAATTTGGACTAACCTATGTAGGAATAGTAGCTGACACACCTTTTGTGTGTTTTGCAAAAGAAATGGCAGAAAACAGGTGGAAATGGTGTTGCTTATTCAGGGAGTTCAAAGGGAAACAAAATGGTCAAAACGTGAATCTGCTTGTTATAGCGCCACCATGACGCCGGTTACATTGACATTTTAGGGTGGCATTTCTTCCGTGGCCTAGCGTGAATGTGTAGGAAAGAAGACGTACGGACAAAAGGGAGATTAGAAGGATGATGAGGAGGTGAGGAAATGATGGGATAGGTTGGATCATATGGTTTTCAGTTTCATCCTCAGCCTGGGAAACTGAAAAACTCAAAGAGAATCCTCTGAGCAATAACGAGAAACACTCAATACATCTCTTACATCACGCACGGGCATCCACGGTTACATGTGCTCACATTCATTAAGGACAGATTATGCATCAAGTATGCGAAACCAACACAGATGTGTGTAAAAAATATATATTTTTTTGCATCATGTTGGATAACTTCTCTCTCACATCATACAGTACACATGTGCACTCGCACATGCATGTGTGAGTGTGGATTCACAGGCATACACATTAAACTTAATAGCGTAAAGTAATTTCAAAGTACAATTGGGAAAGGTGCCATTATCAGACCGAAATTAACAACCTGTTGGTAATTTATGAGTTTATTTATGGTTTAATGAGAGTGTGCATATCAGTGGAGATAATCAGCATTCCGGTAGCAGCCAGGGGATTATAGAGTTCCTGAACACACATGCACACCATGGCCAACATGCACATGTATGCACACTCACATGCAGCTCTCTCTCTATCTCTCTCTATGGCTCTCTCTATCCCTCTCTCTTTATCCCTCTCTGAATCATGAGCGTGTGCGCAGTGCACGTGCACACACGCACGCACGCACGCACGCACGCACGCACGCGGCCCTGTTCCGGCGAGCCTTCCCGTGTGCCGAAACGGTCAAGAAATGACAGAGTTACCGTGTTGCAGCTTTCCTTTGGACACAGGGACACGCATTCATAGCAGCGGCGACAACTACGGGGGTGCCTGCATGGGAGCTGGAGCACCCCTGAACAAAATAGGAACACGAATTAGCACCCCTGAGCTCCCCTCCCCATGACTGTGGTTTTGTCACATAGTCACACCTTTAGGGACACAGGCACAGGCATTCAAATGCTAATATGGTGGCTTTTGTTTTAACCTGCCAGGTAGAGAGTTGCATTACAGTCGCCTTTCTTTCTCACTTGTCTTGTCTACAAAGAAGTAGGCCTACCCAACGTTTTTCCCCCCAGGGGGTTGGGGGGCGGGGCGGGCACCCCTGACAGTTATAAGAAGTATTCGCCTCTGATACATAGGGACAGACATAGGGAAACACATAGCTGCGTAATGGAGCGGAGGCAGCGCTCAAAAAAGAAACGGTAGTCGGGACATTACGCCGGTTCTCCTCGATGCGGAAGGAATATGAAACTCCATGGACTCACTTTTCATATCATCTTGAACAGATGTAAACAAAAAAATATATAATTTTCCGTGCGAATGATTGGTAAATCCACTAAATCAGTATGGAACACTCGGCATGGATTTTTTTTATTATAATTTCTTTTTTTTAGTGACAAATGGATACTTGTCTTCATCTTATACGTGTGTGTGTGTGTGTGTGTATACATGCAGATGTGTGTTGAAAGCAGACCTGCCATGGCCAGTAAACGTACACGTACGTACGTACGTACGTACGTACGTACGTACGTACGTACACACACACACACACACACACACACACACACACACACACACACACACACACGTTTATTTAATAAACATTGACCCAGACTGCTTTCTGACGTATGTCATGTTCTCACAAACATGTACGCATGCAAATTTGCACAGGTACACACACGCACGCATGCGTGCACGCACACACACACACACACACACACACACACACACACACACACACACACACACACAAAGATAATAAGCAACAGATTGCCTCTGCCTGGGTTGAACAGAGACATTTCATCTGTCAGTGAAAATCGCATTAATCCCACCCTCCACCCTGTCAGTGTCAGTGATGTCCTTGAGCCTTGCATACACCACCATCGGTGTATGAATGTGTGTGTGAATGTAATGCACACACACATGTATGTAAAGCGCTAATGCACCATTTACCATTTTCCACTCATATCACATTTAGTGACTGCAAAGTTGTAGCCCACAAATCTAACCCTAATTTATACTTTAGCTTTAATAGGCATACTGTGAAAAAATATATAATAATACAACACCAATCTGTTAGCCAAATACATCCTGGTCTCCTTGTTATGATGTTTGAGAGCCACTGCTTGGACCAGCCAACCGCTCATAGTCTACTCATCAAGCCAGAAGAGTTAAGAGAGCATGAAGCTTGAAGGGCTACCAGCTTGAAGGGCACGAGTGTGAAAAGATATAACTATATCATATATCCCTTATGTGATGTCAAATCTCTCTCTCTCTCTCTCTCTCTCGCAAGCGCGCGGCACGCACACACACGCGCACACGCACACACACCGGTATGTGGTTTTTGGTGGCCATGCATGACCGGATATCAGTAATTATCAACTCACTTATGCGATAAGAAAATAATCTCATAAGCCTTTATATTGCATTTAATTTGCATCCAAAAACGCACCGGGAATGAGATGCGCAGCGGACACTCATCTGAGCAACAATTAAGCCACACATGCACTGCACGCACACACGTGTAGCCTATCGCATTGCAATTAAATGAATATACGAAATCATGGAAGACAAGTCAATATAGCCACTTCAAACAAGGGTTTCAAGTCAACTCATCATCACATCATCTCGCGTTAATATTGTATAGCCTACAAAAAAAAAATAAGTTAGCTAGCCTAGATACTGAACTTAATTCTACTTAATTCAGTTCAGAATAAGCATTCCATGGCTATCAGGTTTAAGACAATAAACGGCGATATATTCGATTCGCCTATCTTGCGAGGTCACAAAGAAGTCATAATTATAAGCAGAGCTAGAAGAATGATCCTTTACCTGCGCGTCCAGACTTGCCCTCGTGCCCCAGACACCCCCACGCTGCCCGCTGCTCATCTCGTGGCCCGGCCCATGGGTGCAGGTACAATCCATGGGTCACAAGAAACACGCATAGCCTACTGCGAATCCTGCACGGAAAAGTCCTGTTATTGTTTAGAGTTGTAAAGAAATCGAACAAGGACAACTCAGACTCGAAGTGCAAGGGCACGTCTCTCTATGTATTTTTCGTTCAAATCTTCGGATGGATTCTTTATTTTGCCTTTTATTTTATAACATGTATTTGAGGGTGAATAAAATATCGCTGGGATAGTCTTTGCGCGGCGTCAAAGTTCAAGTAGGAAAAGTGGTGACTGGAGGGTGGAGGCTGGAGCTGAAACCAATGTGTTCTGCGCTCTCTAGCGTGCGTGCGTGAGTTATACTCACTGGATATTTCCCTCCGACTCTCTGATGACGTCAAGTGGTCGAGTTGCAGTGTAACTATAGAAAGTATTCATAAAGCGAGAGAAAGAGGGAGAATAGCAGAGCAAAAAGGAGAGAGGGGAGACGAGAGAGAGAGAGGGAGAGAGAGAGAGAGAGAGAGAGAGAGAGGGGAGGGGGGTAGAGAGGTGAGGACTCGATCTTATCTTGACTTTCAGAGACTGAAATTGAAATGTTATGAAACATTTATTCTGATGAGAGAAGCTGATTGATTGATTGATTGATTGATTGAATATATAGGCTACTTTGTTAACAGTTTGCAACAGTGGTAAAAGGATAACACATAAAGCCCTAAGGGCTTGTTTCTATTGTGGTCCTGATAAACAGCTGAAAGAAAGACATGCACATCCCAGACCTCCTGGGTCAGGATAAAAAAGTGAAACAGTGGCCATAGACAGTAGGCTATAAGAATACATAATCTGGACACCAGTATTGCTGCTCCCAATTGACTTTGGTAACATTTCGAGCCACCGTAACATTTCGTGCCCGTCAAAGACAAAGTGCAGTATGCAAAGAATCAAACTAATTCAAAACAGTCACACTCGTGTAGGCGCTTGGTAAGGTTTGTTTAAAGTGCTCACAAACATTAAAAGTACATATAGACTTGGCTGCTACTCTATGTTTGTTAAGACAAGTGCTCTAGTCTAAACAAACATTTAAAAAGTTCATAGACTGGGCTGCCATATGACCGAAAGCTAGCACCCCTCAAAAAGGCTTTTAAAGTCTTCAATTGGCCAGCCAAATGGTTTATCGGTGGGTTATTGGTACATTATTGATATTGTAAAAAATGTATTATGTTCATGAAATAATTCTTTAGCTGACCTTTGAAACAAGTTAATATGATATTCAAGTCAAATTAGTTGGGCGGCTGTGGCTCATAGGAGGTAGAGCAGGTCGTCCAATGATCTGTGGGTCGGCGGTTAATTTGAATCTCGGCTCCACTGTCTACATGTCAAAGTGTCCTTGGGCAAGACACTGAACCCTACATTGCCTCCAATGAGTTGGTCTGTGCCAGCTTGCCACCATTGGTGTGGGAAGTGAGGATTCTGGTGTCGACTGTTCACCTCCCAATGAATTAATGAACTATTGTAAAGTGCTTTGAGCACTTGGAAAGGTGCTATAAAATGCAATTCATTAAAATGTCCTCTTTGTAAAAAGAAAAGTGGATATCCTGCAGTGGATATAAAAGTGATTTTATTTTATTTGTTATGTTTCTCCATCATTAGCAAGGCTTTCTTTCAAGCAAGGTGGGTCTCAACTGGTATCACACAGAACTGGATTTTGGCTTAGAAACAAAGGCAGGGAATACATTATATAAAACAATACAGTGTGAAAACTGGTCTTTGCCTGTGACTAATTACTTGCGCAAGCAGAGCGCGCAAGTACTGCGATCAGCTGGGTATGCATGTCGGTGTATTCCATTGGCCAATCAGGGACCAAGAACAGCGATCGGCTGGGTATGTATGTCGGTATATTCCACCGGCCAATGTGGGACCACTGTTCTTGTTGACGTAACTAAAGTTCTAGTTGAACAAATTGAAAGCCTGACTGATTGGTTGAGAAATACAGGTATACTTGCTTATATGCAGGTAATTGCTTTTGCATATCCAGCTGGAGTGCAGTGATGGGTTTGGGTCTAAAGCTAAAACAATTGCGGAGGGAGACACTGTATATGCAAAATAATAGTTTTAATGCCTTGCCTTCAAATCTAACAGACTACTCAGCAATGCGTTTCGAGTGATGTCGGACATGTCCAGTCAATTTATGGGATTATTTGCAAATTTGCGCTGCGGCACATCTGTGCGCCCAGCGCCGTCATTGAGGGGGCAGAAACTGAGCGCTCGAGCACTATACTCATCAAGCAGAGCTGGAGTGTGACAACTTGACAAGTGGCTGTTTTAAATACATTGTTTTCATCGAGAGCGGCGCAAATATCTGAAATTTTAACTGAATACTGAACTGTTAAAAAATAACCTGTGACACTTTCATTTGTCTGCATCGAGTATTATTTTCAAAGGTCATGGTCATTAAAAAGTTATTTGTTAATGCCTTGTCTACTCGACTCCCATAGTTTCCATGCAGTGCCTTCCGTCAACTTCTGGTCCAGGGTTTTGTCACAATTCTGCTCCCCATCTATGCTCCCCATAGCCGCCAGGGGTCGCCAACCGGCCCCATGAAGTGAACGGAGATGTCGTAACTCTGGCCCTGAGACAGATGTGCAACTTACCAACACTCAGGGATCTCCATATGGTCATGTGAGTGACATGCCGATTTGAGCATGTGCATACCGGTATTTGTGCTGATAATGTGGTGTGAAACATCTTGGCATGTCCATATGTGGGCATAATCTGATTCTGGGCACATGACCAACAGATATTTCCATGTATGGGCATGTGATTTGTGCTGCATCAGGCAAGTCCTTATTTGAGCTGAAAACACACATGAAGTTCTGGAGTTACTTTGTTGCGTTGCGTGTTCTGTATACCACACTCCTCCAACAAAAACAAAACAATGAAAGCCATCATTCAGAGAGTAACTAAAGCGAGTGTAACAGTGGGAGAGAAGCAGATATGTTCCATAGGGCGAGGACTGTGTGTCCTGCTGGGGATATCCGTGGAGGACACCCAGAAAGATGTTGACTACATAGTTCATAAGATCCTCAACCTGCGGGTGTTTGAGGACGAGAATGGCAAGGCATGGACCAAGAGCGTCATGGAGCGGGAGTTTGAAGTGCTTTGTGTGAGCCAGTTCACCCTGCAGGCTGTCCTGAAGGGAAACAAGCCAGACTTCCACGCGGCCATGCCCGCCGAGCTGGCCCAGCCCTTATACAACCACATGCTGGAGAACATGAGGAGTGTCTACAAGCCAGAGCTTGTTAAGGCTGGGCAGTTTGGAGCCTACATGCAGGTCCACATTCACAATGACGGACCCGTTACCATCGAGTTGACATCACCCACTGGTCCCACAGACTCTAGACAGCTGTCCAAGCTGGAGAAGCAGCAACAGAGAAAGGAGAAGACGCGCTCTAAGGGCCCCTCTGAGTCGAGCAGAGAGATGGGCTCCCAAAAAAATCCCAATGCTCTAAACAGGACCCTAACGCCAGCAGCACTGCCGACAGAGAACATGTCATCAGAGAAAGACACCATGTTGGATGTGACGTTGTTGAGCCTCAGCAACTCTGACACTTAACTGAACTTGTGCAAAAACCTGTGCAACAAACCCACTTTCCAGAAAAGTGGCCAAACCTTTTTTTTAACTTGTCCCGGCTTTGTGTGAACCCCTGGGAAATACCCTTATATGGACATGCCTAACATCACAGCACAGCCCATGGCCAATATGGAGATCCCTACGACAGCCCAATGTAAGAGACATCTAATCAGCATTTAATCTCATGACTTTCCTCTCAGCTGTAAACTGTGCCTTATCACAGGGAACTCAACCACAAATCATTTCCCCTCATAAACAGCTATTACTTTACCTCAGTGGTTCTCAAACATTTCAATTTCAAGGATCCCCAGTTTATTCAATTAGGCCACGGACCCTCATAACTCTGAGGGTGTACACTCAGCACATGTAGGCTGCTAAGGGTCCATTTGGTTCCGAAGTATCAATAAATGTATATGGCAGACCCATGGGGATCCCAGACCCAGGAACCACTGCTTTACTTAATATGTCATTTTTAGAGACTGACTAGAGAAAATCACGTGGTGGAGGTCCTTACAAACACAATGGAAAGCAGAATTGAGGTGTAGCCTATACGTGTAGAATGACAAGCCAGGCAGAGATCGTTTCTTGTGCCATTTACTGAATTAACCAACACATTTACAAACATTTCACACAGCATAATGCCGGCAGATACATAAACAGACCATGCACACTTTCCCCAGCTGGTACACACGGTGGGTAAGACCTACACTGTAGTGTATAATTATTTGGGGGGTGGAAGTTTTGGGATTTTGGCGGAAGTACCGCTCAAGGAAATGACGTTGACTCTTTACAAATCAGTTTACATTCTCCGTAAATGAAACAAGTGTTGTGATTGGTCGAAAACATATCTGGGGGAAATACATCTGACGGATGTTCCGGCGCGACACGTCCGCCGATACACTCTCTGCCTTGGTTGTGACCAGGCTTGTCTCTTTGCAGATGAGTAGGCTGGGACTGAGGCTAGCTGGTCCATAAACTATATCCACTATGTCCACTAAACTTATACAGTCACCTCCATGCAAGGCACTGTCATATTCCCCCTCTAACTCCAATACACCCTTCCAGAGCAACATTTACAGACACTCAATTACTTATTGCAATTACAATGCCAATATAAGTCAAAACAATGTCTAACTAGAAATGCACTGTGTCGAGGTGCCAAGTACTGCTACTAACTAATGTCTATTACAACTGCTGTTCTAAATCCTTTAGACCCTTACCTTAGTTACGTCACCATCAACAGCCACCATTCTTACCGACATACATACATACATACATATTAAGAATTTATTTATGTCCACACAAAGGGAAATGCACACAAGGACACAAACATTATGGGTGCAGTTATGTTACAATCACAAGACTATGACATGTCTTGGAATCATGATACAGCAAGAATGTCACTCAGCAGCGTCTCTGATAGCCATATCCGTTCACATGACGGTGCTCAGGACTAGGCTTGTTCTCATATGGTGGCATAGACAGTACAACAGGGACAGTACAACACCTCGCAAGTCCTTCTGCCTCATCCTCTGGACACTCCAAGCTGTCGAGAGTTCGAAACGCTCCCACAACTGTCTGTGGACATGTCCCAGGCTGGACCATCAGAGAGAACGGAGCCAGCAGTCTCACACCGCGGCCCGGTGACAACACGCAGTGCTCCGACAGCGGACGTATACGCCGTATGAAAGTCGCCGACTCACCGGGTCTCTCCCGGTGACGCTGCGCCCTCCACACTCCACAGCCGCTCTCATGGGCCTGGAAGTCCACACACCGCTGCCCCGATGGTGGACCGACACACCGCAGGGAAGTCACCGGGTCCCACTGCCTCTCCTCCCGGCACCTGTTCACGGGAGGGGCCGTCAGGCAGCGTGGTCGCCGGTAGTAGACTACGTCGCTGAGTACATCTTGACGTGATATCCTGACACACAGCCACCGCCACAGGAGTTGCAAAAGTTCCAAAAGCTGCACCCACTACATTAACGATCGTAGTTAGAACGGGTGCGGTTGTTAGATGTTAAAGAACAAGCAAAGTTGGCGTCCACCGGCGTTCCACCGTGCCGCCATTGCTGCGCGTGCGCACACACACACACACACACACACACATACATACATACATACATACATACATACATACATACATACATACATACATACATACATACATACATACATACATACATACATACATACATACATACATACATACATACATACATTACCTTTTACCCACCATTGAAACATATCTTGAAACATATCTTAATTACGTCACCATCAATAGCCAATTAGAGACATCGCATACCATACATACATACCACTTTTGGTCCAGCCGCCCACAATACTTGCACGCTCTGCTTGCACAAGTAATGAACTAAGGAAATACCAAAGACAAACCCAAACCAAGAAAATGTTTTCTTGGTATTTCTTTTAGTTGATTAGTCACCCCTATCTCTTGCCTTGGTACAGCCTGACAACTTTGACAAGTTAATTGCCAGGCAGTAGACAAGGCTATGATGGAATGAGAAGGACCATACTCAAGTTCTCTCAATCGGTCCAGGGGCCAGTCAAGCGCATGGGAGGCAAACTGGAAGTTTGATGAAATACATTAGAGTCAATGATGGCCAACTATCTGAACAATTGCGTCTCAGCACTTAATCGTTTCAGGAAAATAAAAGAAGACATATCACAGGTTGTTTTCTAATCACTTGTTTTACTATGTGCAATCTTTATTAAGGCATCTAAACAGCACCATGTCTGGCTATAGGCAGTATTGCGAGACTGTCAATCATCGTCAATCTCGCTAAACTTTGGCACGTTCATAAACATGCTTTGTGCTAGCTCTTTAGAGCACACCTCGATAAAATTACAAGCGTCTCAATTGTTCAAATTCCTCCAGGAGCAGACCTCAAAGAGACGATGATGAGTAGGATGCCCACAGTAGTAACAATACAACAATAATTCAATAACCCATATAAACTTAATGTATTAGCATATCTTAATTGTCAATCATAACATGTCTGTATTTGACCTTAGTGGGGGGTATTCAGCTCCCTCACAGGTACATCCTGTTCTGTTCTATTATATGACATTACTCATTTATAACCAAAAGTCCAGAGAAATCTAATTTCTACATAAATGTTCCATTGCCATGTAAAAAAAAGAATATCTAACATAATTTAAGGAAAGTCTGGGTGGGTTCGGAAATGTGCACCAGGAGCACACTTACCTATTAGTTTGTATTATTGGCAGTGCACTCAGTGTGCCTATATCCAAACGCACCTTAAGTTTGTCTGTCTGCAGAACTGTCACCACTCCTCACTGGCCACGCAATAGCTTCTGCATTTTCACACAGATATTTACCATTACCTTATGGCCGTCTTAACGATCCCCTTTCTCACTCTCTGTTTAACTATGACCGCAGTTTCGCCGTACACTCACTCCGGAAGAGAAACAGGCCACTGTCAGAGGAATACACAGACCCCCCCCCATGCAGGGAATACTTGGCTACTTGCCTAAAAATAATAATAATTTAATTTGTGCCCATCCCAACTTCCCAAGCTCATCACTTAACACCAACACTCCCTGTGTGTGTGTGTGTGTGTGTGTGTGTGTGTGTGTGTGTGTGTGTGTGTGTGTGTGTGTGTGTGTGTGTGTGTGTGTGTGTGTGTGCGTGCGTGCGTTTGTGCGTGCGTGCGTGCGTGCGTGCGTGCGTGCGTGCGTGTGTGTGTGTCTGGCGGCCAAGCTACACCAGGCTTTTCAGTGCTTGTTACGCGAATACGCACACACGCGCACGCGCAAATTTAGGTCCAGTCCTATTTTAAAAAACGCGTACGCGGGGTTCGCGTTTAGGGTAAACGCGCACAAAACGTGCACGAAAAGCCTGGTGTAGCCCGGCCGTTACTCAGTTGGTACTACCACACGTAGCGTGGCGTTCAAGGTTGATACAACACAATTTGACAGCAAAGAGTCAGCATGTTTTATTTATGTTAAATACTGGTGGCCCTTCTCTTACATTTGCAGTTGAGACTTGACCTCAAACTCGGTTTCTAGCCTATAATCAATTCTTTTGTTTTTGAGATATTAACCTGCAAGCTGTGATGGAAAGTAAATTTACTCAAGTACTGTACTGTACTCATTTTCAGAGTGGCCTAGAACTGGAGGTCTGAAACGTGATCAGTAACATTATGAAGTACATCCCAGTGACATCACAAAGATGTACTTCATAATATTACTGATTTTTGAGTGGTGTAAACCCCTCCTACAACTGGCTTTGTTAGTTTACGTGTCTGCCTGTCTGTCTGTCTGTGTGTCTGTCTGTTCGTACCAAAAAATGAGCATGGTTGCTATGGTCACCCAGTTCACACGGGTGTGATTTGTTAGTCTACGTGTCTGTTCGTACCAAAAAATGAGCATGGTTGATGCTGATTGGTTGATGCTGATTTCATTATGTCAGACATTACGTCAGACCACAGCTGATTTTTCAGACCTCCAGTTCAGGCAACACAGAATGGGGGGACGTTTTTATTATTTCCACACAACAACTCTAAGGTATATTAATGACATAAATGCACTTCCAGAACAACACATTAACCATTTAAAGCCCTATTCTATACTTTGGCTATTTGACAATATAGCCGATCTACAAGCTCCCTGCAACATGTCGCATATATGTTGTAGAGCCATCAGCAAATGTCTAAATCTGATCTCATGTTTGCAGCATCTGTGTACAGCACAGTACTATAGTGTAAGGGCAAAAGGACATCCCTGTGGTGAGACAGTAGAAGAACAAAGTGAATTTGATACTTGAGATTGAATAACAAGAGATATGAGAGTGACTGGCATTGGGCCATTCCATTAGGAATAGAACACTGGTTTTAAGGTTTAAAATATGGAACTTGTCATGGCCATGGCTCTAGATCTTTTTTACAAAAGTGCTCATGCTTAATCTTAATCTTCATGTAATTTTGGTCGGATAATCGGATCTCAAATTAAACTAGAAAAAGTGCCCTTCTGGGCACAGGTCTCCACCAGGAGGATAGGAGTGTGTGTGCCAAGGTTATAATATAGTTAATCAACTAAAAAACTAAAACTAGAATTAAAAAAACATTTTAGTTAACTGAAACTAATAAAAACTAACAATACATTTAAAAAAACTAAACTGAAACTGTATTGTGTGTTCACAAAACTAACTGAAATTATAGACAAAATACACTTAGTTTTAGTTTTTATCAATATTGATATGCCTTTCGGATATTTATAATATATATTTTGTAATAATTTTCATCCCATTTTCTTTTTACCTAGTATCAATTATCTAATGTAATCCTGGGTGTTACACTTCCTCTGCCAACCTGGGGGGGAAGCGGACTGACCTCATGCTTCCTTCTATGCATGATGAGTCCAAGCTGCTTCTTTTCACCTGACAGGGAGTTTCCCCGGCCGGACGTAGCGCGTGGAAGGAACACGTTATTCCGACCAGTTCCTTTCCCCTCCATCAGGCGCCCCGGCTGGCCAGGAGGAGGTAGTTTAGAGACCAGGATTACTGCATGTTTTTTGTGAGGGTACCTACCCTAGGGGACACGGGGAGAACATGCAAACTTCACAGAGAAAGGACCAACCGCACCTCGGGTATGGGCACTGATGACACGGAGGAGAGAACACGCCCCCCAGCGCCAACAGCGTCCCCAGCGGGAATCGAACCCAGGACCTTTAAGCCATGATATTTATAATATAAACCTTTTAAATTCATTCGATTCATTTCCTCATTTCTCCAACAAGTTTTACGGCAGTTTTCAGCACCGTACGGCAGCATGTAGCCACGCTTTACGTTGCTTGTTTACATTCTGCACTGCCTGAAACTGACTGCATGTTACTTGGAAAGATGGAAGAAAGAGACACAGTCCAATATGGGATTACTACTTTGAATATGACAGCGAGAGAAGTGCCTTGTGGAAACGGATGATAGTAAAATATGCAGAGCACGTCGGAAGGGTATAGGCCTATTGTATAAGGATTGGGCATTCGTGGAATGAGCAACACAGCTAAATGTGTGTGGTAGCCGGTAACGCCCCCCAAAACATTTGCCATAATGGCAAGTGGTTCGTATTCACCCTTGCCACAACAGCTTGGTTTGGTATGGAACAGTATCTCTCTCACGGGCAAGACAGAACTTGTCATCATTAAAGGCAATCTTTAATGATTCACAGAGTGATCACAGAGTACCTCCAAAATGTAGGAGTGGAGAGGATGGAATGGCCTACCGTGAGTCCAGACCTCAAACCAATAACACTTGTGAGATCAGAGCTTGGGCGTGCTGTACGAGTGTACGTGCTGTACGTGCGCCCAACAGAACCAAGTGTTGTTTTTTCCTTATTACTGTGGGAGAGTGCAATCATCCAATCCACTAAGCAACTCAAAGCAAGGGTTGGTATACCAACCATTTGCAATTTTGGCACATTTTTGGGGGGCGCTACCCACACATTTAGCTGTGTTGCTCATTCCACGAATGCCCGATCCTTACAATCTATACAGACTATACCTCGTTGGACAAAAGTTACGCCTAACCTTAACCCATGTCTAACCAATGACTAGTCTAAACTAAGTATGCACCCCTTCTGAACTTGTTGCTGAATTTATATTTGTAAATGGTATATTTGTTTAGGTTTTATTACACAATACTTACTCTGATCTTTTTGAATCCTATACCTGACAAATAAACCAAAGTATGAAAAAAACTAAAACTAAACTAAAACTAAGCATTTTCACCAAAATAAAAACGAAATAAAAACTAGCAAACCCACTCTAAAAACAAACTAAAACTAACTGAATTAGAAAAAAAAATCAAAACTAACAAACTCTAGGGAGTGCGCATACAAAGTTGTACACAGATCGATGCAGTTATAGGTAAAAACAGGAATTGCCCTGTTATAGTGCCACCGTGAGGCTGATTTGGAGAAAAAAATTGTGGCATGTCGTCTTCAGCCTAGTAGAAATGTGCGTGTATAATTTCACGGAAATTGCACACTGTGTTTGTGATTTGTGGCATTTTGTTCGAAACGGACCAATCATGTGAGCTTTGGAAGCCAATCTTATATCAGGATGGAAGATGGTAAATGGTGCAGATCCGTGTTGATCACATGACTATGGAGCTAGTGTATACAAAGTTGTGTGATGTATGGATAAAATGTGTACGAGTAATCTACAGAAATGTGTTTGCCATATCGGCCTCATGGTGGTGCTATAACAGGTCCAATATTTGGGGCAGAGGTTCGTCGTTGGCATCCAGGGAGTGTGTGTGCACAGTTTGGCATGGAACAGGTCAACGGTGCCGGAGATTAGCTGGTAACGGACGGACGGACGGACGGACGGATGGACGGACGGACGGACGGATGGATAGACAGACAGACAGACAGACAGACAGACAGACAGACAGACAGACAGACAGACAGACAGACAGACAGACAGACAGACAGACAGACAGACAGACAGACAGACAGACAGACAGACACACACACACACACACACACACACACACACACGGACGGAGTGCAAAACATATACTCTTCGGCCTGGTGGGGACAATTAAGAGCATTGTAAAGCAGTATTAGACACTAACACCATCCATGTTCCTATGGTTTATTGTCAGTTGTGGTCAGGGGAATAATTACCATGCCAGCGTGTGCTAAACATTTTCATCATTAAAAAAAAAAAAGAAATACAAAATGACTGGTCAATATTACTACCAGAAACAAATTAACAACAATTATAGACCTTAGCCTCAAATAGTGGACTCCTCATGTGCCATAGTGTCTATGCCAATGTGCTATATTTTAAATGATTTCTGCGTAAATGAAATCAGTGTCCCACCACTGTTTTGGGGTGTCCTGGCAAGTCAGCCATTGCATTCTTTTGATTTCGGTTAGGCTGTACACTGATAAGCGTAATGCTGCCCTAAACGTAACCCCAACCCTCTCCCGACCCCCAACGCACCTCGGACCAATGCTCCTTCGAACCAATGCTCCGTCGGACCATAGTATGCCTCCCGCCCTAAACATGCAAGGGTTTACCATTTTATCCTGGATTTGTATTAAATTAACAGTATCTCAATTTTGGCTTTTTTATTTTTTTCCCCACTTTGTAGCTGCATGTACTCAGGGACGAATTCTTTTCATGATCCTCATGGGGGCCCGTTCCCCCCCCCCCCCCCCCCCCCCCCCCACTTGCACTTCATAAATTATAAATCTTGTTGCTGAGGTATTATACTAAAGACAAATATATACAGCATTGAGATGAGAATTCTGGAGGAATTCATGATGAATAGATGATAAAGAGGCACATAAAGTGGCACATACTTTAACACTTGCACAAGCCTCCTCGTTGGGGTTTGACTGTCTATAAAAAAACATCATACAAGTCACACCCAGTGCCACTCGAGTCTCACATGAAGTGAACATTTTCCTGTAGTTCACCAACCGTTGGTGAACTACAGGAAAAAGCAATTATAGATACGTTGGTGACCAACGTATCTATAATTGCTTCCCTGACTTCCCCTTGAATTGTAGTTCTCCTTGCAAAAAACAAACTGGCAACTAGAAAGATTGTGTGGTTGCCTATCTCTATAGACCAATTATTTGTTTACAAACATTGGGACAGGGGTGACTGTTTCATGTAATCAATTCCCAACAGATCTCCAAACCTGTTGTTTTGGGGAGTGCTGGTTTCAGTCCATTCAACCTCCTCTTGTGAGTTGGCTAGTGAGGTGCTCCCTATAGGAGACATTTATACTTCAAAGCCCAACAGTATTGCGCACAGAGAACAGCTGATATACAAGCTCACATCGCATCACAGATGCGACTGTTGTGAGCGTAGAGGTCTGCGTGCGCGACACCATTGCGGGACGAAGCATAAATTAAACTTGATGGGCTGCAGGTGCGCGTGCAGCCGTGCACAAATAGGCTCTGGTCTGCTGCGAGTATATAAAAGGATAGAGACTGAACTGGCGCGAAGCTCCGCCCCCCAGCTATTCATGTCAGTGGAAGTTGCTCAGTGGCGTTTTGAAGCACCCGGAAGACAGCCGGAAGTAATGTCTCAGAACGTCTACTTCCGCATTTGACCACCAAATGTTGGTGGTCAAATGCGGAAGTGCAACCGAGCGCTCAATGTTAAAGCCCAGCTGCACGGGGTTTCCCGGTCATGAATCCACGGGTCCGCCTGTAGTCCCCAAGGGGGCAGGCAGGCTTTCCAACGTTGAAGCTCTCCTCCCTAGTGGTAGGAGGAGGGACTACAGGCGGACCCGTGGATTCATGACCGGGAAACCCCGTGCAGCTGGGCTTTAACATTGAGCGCTCGGTTGCACTTCCGCATTTGACCACCAAAATTTGGTGGTCAAATGCGGAAGTAGACGTTCTGAGACGGTACTTCCGGCAGTCTTCCGGGTGCTTCAAAACGCCACTGAGCAACTTCCACTGACATGAATAGCGGAGGGGGCGGAGCTTCGCGCCAGTTCAGTCTCTATTATATATATACTCTATGGTAGTCCCTCCTCCTACCACTAGGGGCCAGAGCTTCAACGTTGAATAGCCTCACTGGCCCCTTGGTCTGCTGCCGTGTTCATGAGCGCACCTCCCGTTCTTATGACAGCGACTGGAGGTGTGGTTTTGAGGACAACTGTTTTGAATTGCTATTATTGTTTAAACACAACAGAAACCAAGGATTATATATTTCAAGGGCGAGAGATCACAATAAAAATCTTAATCATTCTTCCTCCACACTGGGAGAAAAACAGCATTTGAAAGTTTGATGGGGCATTTTTTACACGTGAGTGCAGTTAGAACTTTTCCATTGCATCTTATGACACCGTCTCCACACCTTAGCGCAAAACGGTCTTAAGCTGCGCACTTCTTAAGCTCTGCGCAGCTTAAATTCCGAGTTTTTAGACAGCTGGTGGATGGAAAAAAAGCTCCACCTCCGCAGACTTTTTGCGCGGAGGAGAGCGTTTCCGGGAATCTGGCCGTCGCGCAAAAAGTCCGCGGAGGTGGAGCTTCTTTTCCATCCACCAGCTGTCTAAAAACTCAGAATTTAAGCTGCGCGCAGCCGAGAACGTGCGCAGCTCTTTCGATAGTGTGGCAGCAACTTGAGAGCTGGTGTTCTTCTGCTGCCTTTATGCGTGCGCATGCTGTTTCTTATCAGTGTGACGTCGTCTGATAAGGCGTCTATAGGAATATTGTTCAATTAGAAGAGTTGGGTGTTGAGTTTCACAGCTGTCTTAGCGTGTTGTACCAGAAATATAAGAAGTGAAGAAATAGACGAAGGAATAATACTCAAGTAAATAAACAATACACCAGGAGGCATCAGCTTTTTTCTTTTTCATACATTTCTCTTATATAGGCCTACACATTTCCTCCCCTCTCTTCACAATATAATACAAAACACAATTCAAATGCATATGTCTCTTCAAACAAATCTTTAAGCATTCTTTGACACACTCTGTACAAAAAGAAAACATTTTCAAGTTAAACCTTTGACATCCGTCATCATGTTGTCATTACTGGTTTCAATCATCAACTTAAATACACATGTTACTCTTCTTCAAATGCATATTTTCTTTTCAAATACTCACTAATAAATAGCAATACATAAATCACATAATCAGATATCACTCAAACACAAATGAAAATTTCTTTCTCTTTGGTTTCTTTTGTGTTCTTTTTCTTTTGCATATCTGGGCACCTCAAAATCACCATCATTAACAACGGGCATTTCCGTCTGTGTCTGGTGCTCTACAATGGGTGGGGTCCCACACTTCAACCTGTGCGTCTGCACTTTACCATTAGCCATACATTTCTGGTCGTTCACTGTGTTCAAATAATACAGTCTGTTGTACACATATATTTTGAACCTCGTACCATCTCTGCACTTCAGAACATTTTTACCTTTCTGGAAAATGACAGTGGCACCTCTGGTGGTTGCTGCTTGCACCGAAAACATGTCCTGTGGATATGTAGGAATGTACAATGCCTGTCTCAGGGTAGTTGTGTGACGCTGCCCCCTGCTGTCGATCAGAATCACCTTCGCATCTCCTCTGCGCTCCGCCACTCCCTGGCATCTCGTACCGTCAGCAAACTCCATATAGTGTTCTTTTGGCTGGAAACTGCCGTCGAAACTCGTGAACTTTGTGATGTCTGTGATGATGTGGGAAGTCGCTCCTGTGTCGACCATCAGACCCGTCTGTCTCACACGATGCCCTCGTTCGGCTCTCACTCGTTGAACTTCGTCGCTCACCCCGAATTAGTACTCGTGCTCGCTGCCGTTCTTCTCCATAGAGTATATAAAAGGATAGAGACTGAACTGGCGCGAAGCTCCGCCCCCCAGCTATTCATGTCAGTGGAAGTTGCTCAGTGGCGTTTTGAAGCACCCGGAAGACTGCCGGAAGTACCGTCTCAGAACGTCTACTTCCGCATTTGACCACCAAATTTTGGTGGTCAAATGCGGAAGTGCAACCGAGCGCTCAATGTTAAAGCCCAGCTGCACGGGGTTTCCCGGCCATGAATCCACGGGTCCGCCTGTAGTCCCTCCTCCTACCACTAGGGCCCAGAGCTTCAACGTTGAATAGCCTCACTGGCCCCTTGTTCTTCTCCGACACTCTCTACGCGTCATCTCGCCGCTGTTGTCTCCTCCTTCTGCAGACCGCGTACCGGTGTGTAGAACGTTGACAGTATCCGCACCACTCCTGGCGATCGCACATTTTGGCTATGTGCCCTCTCACGCCGCATCTGTAGCACACCGTACCGCCACCAACGCTCACAGTCCCTCGCCGGTCACCTGCACTTAACTGTAGCATAGACGGCTGCTGCACCTGGATCTGGGTTCTCATGACACCGTCATTTCCTGATGCTGCTGCAGCCGGCTCTTTGACTGTATAAAAGGCTCTCATGATCTGTAGTGCCTTGCGTCCATCATCCGTCACTGCTCTTGTAATGAGCGACAGGCTCTTGCTGTCCAAAAACTGGACCAACTCTCCATATGCCAAAGCATTCTTGTCCTCGTAGGGCACATCAACTTCTTCACCCTCGACGTGTGGCTCGGGATCTTTTAGGACGATATCCTTCAACCCCTGTAGTAGCAGATGTCCCAACATCCTCGTCTCCCACAGTAAATATCTCTCCGCATCTCCGTCGAAACACAATCTTGACCAACGACCACTTGAAGCAGCCCGCATGGTTCTGTTCTTCTGTTGTTAGCCTAACTCGAGACTAGCTCGGCAAAGCACGCCGACAACAAACTTTTCACCTCGTAAATAAATCTGGTTTCTCTGGGCCCATAACCTGTTGAGTTTCACAGCTGTCGTGTGTACCAGAAATATATAACTGAAGAATAATAGACGGAGGAATAATACTCAGTAAATAAATAACACACCAGGAGGCATCAGCTTAGTGTTGCTGGATCTCAGTACGACACACGTCACTGAGCAGATTTATTCACACCTGGTTATATACAGATCAGTTAACAAGCACTTCCGGTCTGGGGTTTATTACTTCACAATAAGAGTATATCAATAATAAAATATATATACAATTCAGATCATAACTTCCAACAGGTATGTCACTGTGTACTGTCCAATCAGATGATCAGAATACCGTGGGAAGAGTTCTGAACCGCTGGCCAGTCGGAGGGGAGATGGGATAGTTATTGCACGATTTAATTTTTTTTAAACGATTTCAACGTTTTCAACGATTTAAGTACTGGAGTGCAATTACAATAGTCTGCTTGCCTATAGGAAACCACACTAATCAGGGAACCACTACAGGAACCCTGACCGCCAGGCACATTGTTCCATGAAAGACGTTGATATGTTATGTCAGGGTTCCCCAATAGGCGGCCCGCTCGTGCGGACTCGGCCCCCAGCCTGGTACCCTAGTCAAAAGATGGCCCTTGAGAAAAATTAATTGGGGAACCCTGTGTTATGTGATAACAGTGTGATGGGCCCAATGAATGACCGTTCAGAGCGGAGGCAGGCAGAGGCCTCTTGAGAGGAGACACAGGGAGGCCCACCCTCCGAGCATACTGGAGGTCAATAAAGCTCTCATCGGCCCCGGAGTCGATAAGAGCTGGAAAGGTGAGTGTCTGTCCCTGCCAGGCGAGAGTGACAGGGAATCTGGCAACACTGGTGCGGGGCTGGGGTGTAGTAGTGAGACAGCTAACCCGAAAACACTGAGTAGATGAAACTACGCCCCTGGTGGCCGGGAAGTGGACACCTTGGAGAGTAGAATGGGACAGGAGCGGACACCGTGCGCTGAGCTGGCACAATACATACAGAGTCCATGTAGTCGGCGGTGCTCGTGCTCAGCCGGAGATAAGCGACCCCTGGAAGTCACTTGGATTCGGCCCAGCTGCATGGCGTCCTCCTCACATGTGAGACTGGAGGAGGCAGATGGAACGTGCTCGAGCCGCGTGTGACTGGTGGGGGCGGAGGAAGATGGCTTGACAGCAGTGTGATGCTGGGAAGCCCTCTCCCGCTTATGTGCACGGCGTCGCTCGTCAATGGAAATGGACAGAGAGATGAGTTCGGTCAGAGTGGGGGGTCTCTCTCTCTCGGCCAGGGCATCCCTCGTAGCCTCACTCAAACCCCGGATGAACGCGCTGCGGAGTGCAGGCTCGTTCCAGTCACAGCGGGTGGCGAGGATACGGAACTCAGTGGCATAATCTGCTACTGAGCTATAGCCCTGGTGAAGGGCAGAGAGAGCTGTGTCGGCATCATGCCCTGGGACGTCATGGTCAAACACAGCCTTAAACTCTAACACAAAGTCTCTGTAGATTTGCATGTATGTAGCTGAACCCTCAAGGCTTGCATAAATCCATCGGCGCTCCCTTCCGGTGGTTAAGTTAGTAATATAAGCTATGCGGGCGGGGTCAGTGGAATACATGCTGGGCTGCAGATCAAACACGTACTCACATTGCATGAGGAACTCCCTGCAGAGGGAGAAAGTACCGTCAAAGGTGGCCGGGGCGGTGAGGTAGGGCTCCCGGCTGGGAAAGGACGTGCGCTGCCTGCGCAGGGACCGTGTCAGGCGCTGGTGCCGTCTGGACAGGAGCGGCGGTGAGATGTGCGCTGAGCGCGGCGACCTGGTCAGCTAGATCCTTGACCAGCGATGTGAGTTGTTTAACCTGAGCGTGTTGTTGAGAGGCTTGGGACTGGAGATCCGAGACCCCCCGGAGCTCCTGCTGTATACTTAAAACGGCGGCGGACGCATCCGACAGCAGGCGGGAGTGGTGCTCCAAAACCTGTCCCTGAGCCTGGAGAGAGGACTGCTTTCCTTCCATGCTGGCTGGGTCAAGTAGGCCAGTTCTTACTGCTATGTCTCGAGTGTGGTGTGACCCAAAATCACAGCAAGGAGAGGCAAAGCAGAGTAAAGCCCACCCGGGCGGGTTTTTATTCACAAACACGGGGGGTGAAAGGAGTGCAGGGGTCCGTAGGCTGCTCCACAGAGCTCGGGTCCCGGAAACACTGGAGGGGAGAAGAGAAGGTCGAGTCAATGGCAGGTTCACAGAGTAGAGGAAATAGCACAGTAACGGCGTGACGTTTAACTGTCTAACACTAAAACAATGAGAGCCTAAGTCTGGCTGTCTAACATTACCAACCGTAGACTGGGGAAGAACTGGCACAGAGCTCCGGGCGGGGCTGGCTCTTGTAGCCTCAGGAGGTGATTGCAGATGTCCCTCAGGTGTGGAGCTAGGAGCTGGGGAACACCTGCGATGAGGTGTGCTGTGAAGTGCTCTGAGACCCTCTAGTGGCGCTGACTGGCACAGATCAATCACAGCACAGGGATGTGGAGTTGATGGAGAGCGAACAGTAACAAGCAGCAGGTATATAAAATCACAGTTTCAGTGGTATGGGTAAAATATGATATGAACAACATGAGCATCGGTTATAAACTCCCATATCTTCATGGTTATATAATACAACATGGCAACAGGGCTCAGCAGTCTGATGGTTGCCAGGTAAAAGCTGTCCAGAAGTCTGGTACTATGGCTTCTGATAGTGGGGTGATGAAAGCCCTTGATGATTCACTCAGCCATGACTCCACACCGTTTCAGCCAGCTGATAGGAGGAAAACTGGACTCCTACGATGTGTTGGGCTGGCTGGCCAATCCACCTTCTGTAGTGCCTTACAGTTGAGTGCAGTGCAGTTTGCATGCCAGTTACAATTATTTGTCCTTGATAAATTCTACTTTGTAACTGGCCATTATGCAGAATCATGCTAGGAAAGCAATCTCTCAGGCTTTTGTATTTAGACCAACATTTGTTGTCAGGATTTATTTAGCAAGGAAGCTGTAAGGCACACGCACGCACGCACGCACGCACGCACACACACACACACACACACACACAGCAGTCAAGTGAAGGTGCATGTATTGTATAGTGCATGGGATATACTTAAAGTAACAAGATTTATCGTGTTAATATCTTTTAAAATTGATAGGTGTACCGTGTGCTGTTATTGCATACAAATAAGGTAATGGACACAATGTTATACAGTATCTGACAATTATTCTCTCCTGTAATGTACGACAGTAATATCCTTAAGCATGTAATTCCTCAAATAAGCTGAAACTCCTTTTGGCGACAAACTTTTTTGTAAACTCTTGAAAACGATACAGAAATTCAGTGATAGATATTATTTGCATGCAATTGTGGATTGGACACAAAAAAAAGCCAAAGCGTGTTTCCGTCGTGGTCCATGTTATAATAATAACTAAGTTACTTATAAGAGCATATTTGAAGTAATATATTTATGCACACACACACACACAAATTATATTTTCCTTATACTCACACACTCACATGATTGTAATAATCACACAGGTTATCTGCAAACACACACACACACACACGCACACGCACACCACACACACACACACACACACACACACACACACACACACACACACACACACACACACACACACACACACACACACACACACACACACACACAGAATGACACTTAAAATTATATTTTCCTTATACTCACACACACATGTTTGTAATTACACACAGATTATCTTCAAACACGCACGCACGCACACACGCACGCACGCACGCACGCACGCACGCACACACACACACACACACACACACACACACACACACACACACACACACACACACACACACACACACACACACACACACACACACACACACACACTACACCTCCATCCAACCCGAAGGGAGCTAATTACAACACAGAGAGATTTAGTAACACTGGAAGACCAGATGTTTGATTTGCTCTCGTATCTGGACACAAATCAATGTAAGCGTGGGTCAAGAAGCATTGGCTGTTGGGCCATAAAGCTGACAGTGGATAATTACGGAATCCCCTCAGAGCATTAAGACCAGCCTCAAACACACCTCATCACATGCACCACAGAGATCACACACACACACACACTCCATCCATCTCCATTAACACACACACACACACACACACACACACACGCACACACACGTACGCACGCACGCACACAGACATATACAAACATAAGCTTTCTATTTCCTCCTCGTGGGAAAGTATTGATTGTGGTAACAGTCAAGCACATAAGCTAAAGCTAAAGTAAAGCTAAAGTAAATCAGAATAAGAATATATTTTATTGTCACATTACACAAATGAGAATCAATTTTTCAATGTCACATCACAGGATTACAGGTCCAAAAGTTTCGGGAGGGCAGAGGGCATATGGAAATAGCAGCAGGTATATAAAATCACAGTTTCAGTGGCATGGGTAATATAACAAATCAGGCTTCAGGCCAAACATGAGGACTCAAACAGAGTGAGGATTGTTGTCCATGTGTGACACAGAGTTAACCAGACAACCATCTCTCTCTCTCACACACAACCACACGCGCACACACACACACACACACACACACACACACACACACACACACACACACACACACACACACACACACACACACACACACACACACACACACACTTGCTTGTCTTGTTTGTTGTGACTGCACAATATACTTGAGATGACTTGACCACGCACGCACGCACACACTCACTATCTCTCTCTCTCTCATATACTCAATCAAACATTGATCAGCATTTCAGCCATCAACAAGACTAATGTTTGTGTCATTAACAAGACTAATACATTTACAATGAAAAACACACACATATTTCCATTTCTTCCTGAGGCATATATGAGACGCTATAACTCACCCTCTGACTGCACTGCACAACTGATGGTCTGTGGTATGAAGAAAAGTGTACTGAATGTGCAAGCTTGTGTGTCAAGGAAGGTGGCAGACAGCTTGAGGTGTACATTTCTAAAGTTACAATTTAATGACTTTAAAGCAGGAACGGCTCCAGGGGGGCAAGCCCAAGCTCCAAACAAGCCCTGACTGACTTCTATGTAAACCAAGATTCATTATAACCGGACTCCGCCAGATGGGGCAGCAGAGTGTACACTGGGTTCCCCCCTCCTGCTCCAATCTGGGAACTCTCAGGCAGACTTGATGCTCCGGCCACAAAACGGCCTGGTCAATCAGCAGCAGCTAGAGGCGGGATCAAGGCATACACAGTGCCGCCTCTCTGCTGCCCCATCTGGCGGAGTCAGGTTAGATTCATTAGGCCCTGCTCTAAATAGCCAGCTCCCCCAGTCACAATTATCTGGAGATGTCGCTGCTTTTAAGACCTTTTTTAATACCAATAGTTATACAATACAATTAGTGTGAGGCGTGGGGAGCTTTTACTTAGTCTATTTTCACACTATTCATCTGGAACCGAGTCAAACAAAATGTAATGCCTCAACTCCTATTACATGCTGGCTGCTGGAGCGTGGTCGCGTGCACGCATCCTTCTGGGTGACGGCAGACTGCTGGGCGAGCGCTGGCGCTTTGGCATGGGGAGTCAGATCAACATATAGAATTAATTCTGTACTGGGAATATATGGAGCGTGTCTTGAGTGTAGGGTTTGGGGTGTAGGGGTGGAGGGTTTGATGAGGTCAGACATATGGAATGTCAGAACAGGTCAGCTCCATATATGGAGATCTAAGAGTGGCAGCGGGGGCAGTGTCTTGAGTGTACAGGGTTTGATGAGGGTCCAGGTAGGACCGGGCCTTCATTTTCGGGCCTGTTGAGAACTCAATAGTTTTCGCCGGCTGCCGGGCATTAACTTTGGGGCAGGCCCGTCTAGAGTTTGAATGGACAGGTATCAGTCAAAAGAGAGACATCAAAGGGGAAGGATGGATGGGGAAGGATCAACATATGGAATGTCAGGTCAGCTCCATATATGGAGATCTAAGGGTTTGAGGTTTGAGGTCAAATGTAGAGTTGCTGGCCAATATTGATCTCCATCCCTGATGATGTCACATGATGTCACTGATGTCACGTGATTTCACAAGGCATACCCAGGTGTGGGGTGACGGGCTGACAGGAAATGCACGTTTTCATTCTTTAATTGCGACCTGCGGTCACAATTAAAGATAAAAACACCTAATCCATCATCACAATAGGACATACTAGGCCTGACTGATACCCTTTGGAGCAAAGCACAGGGATACATGCCAGAAATGTGTACAGGCATGCCATTCAGCTACAATACCAAAAAAGGCTATACTTTTTGAGTTTTTCTTCCAGTTTGGGGAATAGTAACTTCATCATGAGAGGCACGGGCTCTACCTGCATAATTTATTGTTATGTTCTCAGGTTCCTGGGTGCACTCGTTTGTGTGTGTGATTATTTGAGCATGTGTACGTTGACGTTGATGTGCCTAAGCAGAGCAAAAAGGACAAACGACGCTGTTTGTGACAGTGTCTGATGTGTCTCAAAGCCTGGGGCTCAAGGCGTAGGAGTTCTTTTCTCTTCTTCTTCTTTCTGGACCTGTTCCTCGACGCACTCTCAAGTGTGTGTGTGTGTGTGTGTGCGCTTGTGTGTGTGTGTGTGTGTGTGTGTGTGTGTGTGTGTGTGTGCGTGCGTGCGTGCGTGCGTGCGTGCGTGCGTGCGTGCGTGCGTGCGTGCGTGCGTGCGTGCGTGCGTGCGTGCGTGCGTGCGTGCGTGCGTGCGTGCCCATTCACAACAGCCTCTGAATATGTGTACACTTTCAGAGGAATTCACATTCTATAACCTTCATCATTCTTTTTAACATTTATGCAAATTAAATGAGCCTTTTATTCAGAGCATGATGGCCTTGGTTGAAAGCACGTTAATGTTTATAATGCTATTTTTCATATTTATTCATATTTCATCAGTTATTATTTTACCTGGATGAACCCTACTGGTCACCTCATGGCCTAGTGCCACCTTGCCAATTAAAGGAGCTTTCACTTGCACACAATTATCTCAAAATCTAATGGGCAAATTTGCATGAAACTTCCTGAGTGCATTCATGTTTCCAGGAAGATTAACTCTAACGCCCATGACCTATCCTCAACCACCCCCCTCAAGATATCAACCTTTTACACAAGATCACATCATTTAACTTCAGGATGAATCCTACAGGTTGTCATCCTTCGGCCGATTTCCAGTTCAGTGCAACAATCAATACAGACTCTCAGTCTGCTATGGCACTATTTTAGGAAAACAGGCGAGCCACCATGAAGCATTTTATTAAATATGTATAACGCGGTTGAAGACATTCTCCTACATTTTATAAAGGTATCAATTGAATGAATTAAAATTAAGGATGTGTAATTCATAAATCAGATACGTTTAAACTCTCTGACACAAAGATTAGTCAAGTGGCTGAAAATATGCAGCAACAAAATAATAACTGTACATTCCAGCCACATATAACAAACTAATAAATGTATGCATTAGACACACTTCAGCAGATAAGAACTCCATTTATAGAGATATATAATTAGAGTAGCTCCATTTATGGAAATAAGCCACAGTATCTTGAAGTGCTCTATAAACTTTATTTTCCCAATATACTCAAATGGATGCTGGCATGTCTCACACACACACGCGCGAGCACACACGCACGCACGTGCGCGCGCGCGCGCACACACACACACACACACACACACACACACACACACACACACACACACACACACACACACACACACAGAGCATGGAATTGACAGTGACGTTATGTGGCAAATTACACTAGCCTAGGTATGGTACTCATTTCATGGTTACATACAAAGTGCATGCATGTATTGAATACAGATAAACCTATATAGGTGAGAGTCTCCAAGAAGCCGCAGCTGTACATTACTCAGATGAGATATGGGACCATTTTGTATTCATCCCATGCCTATACACAAACAAACCAGCCAAGTTTCTGACACTCCGAATCCAAGTGTCAAGCCATATTTTTACCTTTTATTCTTAAATGTATTTCGAAGGATAAATATAAATATAAATGTTCAATCTGCCACATATAAGGACGTGAGTAGATTTTGAATTAGGCTTTTGGATATGGGTACAACTAGAACTGCACTCTGTCAAGTGCCTACTTGCTTGTTGCACACAAGTAGGCCATAAATGGCCTACTAGTGCGCAAGCAGAGCGCGCAAGTACTGTCGACCGCTATTGAAGGAAATGCCTCTATGTATATGTATATGTAATTTGAAAGTTGATTAGCGGTATACTGTGGTTACTTTGCGTATGCCCCGTTTGATGCATATGTATCGTAGCAGCATATGACATCAGGGTATAACTGGTATAACTAGCTCTCTCTCAATGATGACGTAATAAAGATGTGGATTAAAGGACCCAATGCCAGGGTGTAATTGGTTTTCGATGGTGAAGTAATGACGATATGTTTTAGTGTCGGGAGGATTAAAGGTAATGCCCCTATGTATACATGTATGTAATCTGACACCACTGCCATATCAAGCACAAGTAGTCATTACGTCATAAGCTGGCACGGCGCATACGCATCAAATGGCGACAGACGAGAACTATTACTTGCTCGCTCTGCTTGCGCAAGTAATTAGTAGGGGTGTGCTGAAATATCGATATGGCGATATATATCGATACGTCCTCCCACGATAAATAATCGATATTGATTATTAAAATATCGATATCGGGAAGAAAACAAATTATTATTTTTATTTTTTAGAAATTTGAAATGTTGTTCATAATGAAGTGATGAACAACATGTTTAGAAAAGGAGGAAATGACAGCTAAAATAAAGCAAATCCCACTCAGATTCCACAGCAAGTACTGAATTACTGGATGGTGATTTGTCCAAAGTCTCCAAACAGCTTTGTGGGAATACAAAATGCTGCATTTTTTCAGTTCCAAGTATTTTGTAGTTGCAGATATCGTGATATATCGTTGATGAAATTTCATACAATATATCGATATATCGCAAATATCGCAATATATCGAATATCGTGATATTATCGTTATCGAGGGCCTAATATCGCGATATATATCGTATCGTGAGGAACCCATATCGTCCCACCCCTAGTAATTAGTGGTACAATTAGGCTATACATTATATAATGATGCTAAAAGATAACCCTGTCTGTCTGTCTGTCTGTCTGTCTGTCTGTCTGTCTGTCTGTCTGCCTGCCTGCCTGCCTGTGGCCTTGTTTCCATTGTGGTCGTAGTGTATATGTATTCAATTTATCAAGACATTTAAAGACATATAAGTACATGCTACACAGGCTATTGCCCCACATATTACGAAAGTAGGTTTACATACAATTTAATACAGTGGTCTTGAGTTTGGTCTGACATTCCCTTTTACTCTGGTCTTGACACAAGCTGTGCCAATTTCAGCCCTGCTACACTACATTACATTTCTGACCTTATCTGCAAGTGTTACCAAGATGGGTGAAACAAATTCTGGGTGGATTGCCTGGCAAGTCCACCCTGTCTTGTTACACGTAACATTACACGTAACATTACAGATAATAACATTTTCTCTCAAACTAGATTTGCGTGGTCATTGGAAGAAACGGGCACTAGATGTGCATACAGTAGGTACAAGGCTATGGGTTAAGCCAGAACCCCCCCCCCCCCCCCCCCCCCCCACACACACACACACACACACCCACATACTGTAGTGTATGTAGTTAAATACTATAGACGCCACATGGAATGTGATGGAAGCTCCTAATAAGGCTGTGGGTATAACGCTCACGTGAGTATGTGACAGAAGACAAGAACCAGTGCACTCACTTCATCTACACTGATGAATGTCTCCACAGCAACTGAACTCTTATTTCACCACAGCAACTGAACTCTTATGTCAGGAAGATCACACGCTGACCTTGTCATGCCATTCATTCTGTACCTGGCAGTACATTTCACTGCAATGCAACAAGGACCTAACCTGACTCCGCCAGATGGGGCAGCAGAGAGTACACTGGGAGGGGGGAACCCAGTGTACTCTCTGCTGCCCCATCTGGCGGAGTCAGGTTAACAAGGACCAGCAGAATGCTGAAACATTAAGAACACCTACTGTGCATTGGTTTGCATGTTTGCGTGTCACAAACAAAATAATGGCTAATGGCTGTTTCACACATTTCACACAACATGAAATCAAGTCTGACATGTTTCTTTTTTTTCATTAGTAATTTATTTCCAAAATAATTAGTTCATGAAATAAAATTGAACAGCCTTTCACAATAAGTCTCTCCAGCTCGTCTGTTTTGTATTTATTTGCGTAAGCAGAGTGATTTCTTATGGCTGATACAGTAAGAATGACTTCATTCAAGTAATGAGCTTTAGCCATGCACGCACGCACGCACACACACACACACACAACACCTGTTGCCATCTCATTCACACTGGTTACACTAGCTCAACCATTCTTGACAACTGCTCATCATGTCCTCTTTTCTTTTTGTTAATTTCTTTCAGCATAAGAGACAGGCTGCCTCAAGCTTAATGTATGCTCTGTGTCAGTGACGAAAATAGCCGATCTGCAAGCTCACAACGCATTGTGATGTTGCAGATCTGCTATTTTCGGCGTGTGACACTGTCAAAGATGTGAGCAAGCCGGTATAGACATCTATTCTTTTGGCTTCTATAAACTCTTCACTGTATAGAGCTTCATTCGCACTGTACCATACTGCCCCCTGGGGGACACAAACAATAAGGCAGAATTACATGATTCTCAAGGTCCAATCTTTCATTCTAAAGGATAACTAATGACTAGTCTCAAAACATCGGTAGGATCCTCCCCATTGGAATCATGCATCTGTCTTGGTGTTGAGAAGCAGGTGCGTAGCTTTGAATATGTACCTACTATATTGTGTACTGTATACTGTGTACACAGCATTATGTTCTAGTCTAGAGTGGTACATGTGTCTGCATACTGGCATGAGTCCAGGGTTATAATAAAGTGCCTTGTAAAACAGCAGCATCCTGAGTGGAGTACAAGGAGATTTTGGCTGAAGGAGATGTTAACATTAGGCTACAGATTGAGATGCTTCATAAAAGGCAACAGAGATCATATCCAAGAACACCAGGGCTTAAAATTGTCGTATATAGTTTCAAAATACACAAAAACTGGCTTAAACATACAAACATACTTGCTTACAGTAGGCAATGATTGTTTGTTGTTTTATGTAGAAATATATTTTAACAACATGTTTTGCATATTTTGAAACATATAAGACATTTATATCAGTACTCAGTAGGCTATGAGCAAAGCCACTTCTGATATTTCAGCATTCTTTTTTAAAAGCTGCAAAATTGAGATAAGAGTACTGTACATATCACATCAATAAGGCTATAGCCCTGCCTGCAGCTGGGCTGGGTTCCAATCTGACCCGACGCTTTTTACTGTCATGTCATTCCTTCTTTCTCTCCCATCTTTAATGTCTCCATCTCACTGTCACTATCAGAAATAAAGCAACTGAAAAATAATCTTTAACAATAATGTTGCAGAATTATCTCCCAGCCTTTCTCAAAACATCAAAACAATGGGAAAATAAGTCAACGCAATGTCGAAAGTTTTACAGAAACTTTCAGAAAGAAGTTATATTATGTAAGGTGAGTTAGTAGAGTTAGTAGTCTGTTTGCAATGCTAAAATAACAGCATAGTGGACGCAAACAAGTGAAGAATTGGCAATATTGGGCCATGGGCCATGTTAATAATCAAGTGTTATGTACGAGTGTTATGTATCAACATAAGTGTTAATCTAACGGTTCAGAGTAGTGCAGTGAGACGCATAGGGTCTATCCTAGTGTCTGAGATTTGTGCCGTTTTCAGCAGGCACAGTTGGCACTTAAATGTAGGGTTATTACAGGGCAAGTGGAAAAGGTTCATGGAGGTCTGGCTCTTGGCACAAGTAAATCTGGAAGGAACAAAGCAATGTACTCTGAAATGAGTAAATCGGTAGTGGAACTAATAACTTACAATGAACTATACATCAGACTCCTGTGTATGGAAGTGGCAGTATTGGTGATGGTGGCAGACAGTAGTTTGGATCCTTACATTACATGCTCAGTATGCAACTGTTAGGTACCCTTTGTTACTGTAGCTCTACACTAAAGCATGAACACTGTCCTGGCTTACTATAAGGGAGTGCGTAAACATGTCCCCAAGCACTCTCTCCAAGAACAACATCCTGTAGATTATCAACTTAATAACAGCTCAAATCTAATTTTGAATTAGCAGTAAGTATCAGAGAAACAGTAGTTGAATGAAATCAAAGAGATGCTGAGGATGATGCTCCTTAACTCTTAACGTAACACTTAATCTTAAGATTTAAAGGTACCATGAACATTACAGGTATCACAGAAAAAATATATACAGATGTCCCTTCCTTGCATTTTAACACAGGCAGGTCATTCCAGTGAACATATCAATTTAAATAATCTCTATAAATCCACTCCTTGGTCTCTTGGTGATGATGATGGAACTAATACATGAGACTTTGGCCTTCATTTTAAGGGGGCTTTCTCTGGCAATTCCAGTTGTAAGGCTCACAAGCATTCTGGTGTTCACCCTTACCAGAGTATTGGGCCACTGCAAGTCACCATGAGTATTTGGCTTCCAGTTTCCACATAAGAACTGACAAGATGCAGAGGGAGAGAAAGAAAAATGGAAATCTACACAACCCCATGAAGCTTCACTTAATTTCCATTCTTCTGCACTTCTTCAAATCCTTGTGATTGGCCAGAACAGAGCAAGGACCAGAGATTTGGAATGGGCAGTGACAGCCTGTGACACATTGGTTGACCTTGCAGGGGGTGCAGGGGCTTGGAAGGTCAGAGGTCATCCGCAGCATGCTCAGGAGATGATGATGATGCCAAAGTAGTTCTTGAGCTGCTCCAGGAACATGAAGGTGAGCACTGTGTGAGGAACCAACCGGATCCCAGCCGGGACAAGACCCTGCAGCAGCATTAGACAGATGATTATAGTGTGAAGACATGATGAGGAGTCTTGGACTTTAAACACCTTTAACCAATGATTCAAAGATTAAACAGGGCAGGGTCTTATCTTATTCTGTACTTATTTATCTGTAATTCCAGAGTAAAGCTTTTAGTGAAATCTAGGGCAAGAAAAGACCATTGTATAGAACGTTGCAGTCCCGCCCCCTTTCATGACGACGACAGGCCCAGGAAATAATTCCCCATGCATTTTTCCCATAGACATTTCAAAAAGTATTTATTTAAAGATCTGTAAGCCTCGAACAAAGCCAACTCGGATCGTGACAAATCATGACAACACACACAATATTTTGCTATAAAAATAAAAAGCTTTGTTTGAGGCTTACAGATCTTTTAATAAATACTTTTTGAAATGTCTATGGGAAAAATGCATGGGGAATTATTTCCTGGACCTGTCATCGTCATGAAAGGGGCGGGACTGCGACGCTCTATTGTCAGTGAGTACTCAATACTCAAATAATGTGCTTTCCTATGATATGGAACGTTTCATCCAAAGACAAACTATACACCCGATAGACAGAGATGTGCATGTGATGGGCTCAAACCTTGTAGAACGCCATGGGACCCAGTTTAGCAGTGTCTCGCACGCAATGCATCACCCCCTGGTAGACACAAACACACATACACACACTTAAAACTGACATTAGAATAGACGAGAGGTTGGAGGAGAAATGCAGAGAGAAAGTAAATGAGGAGTAATATGGAATGAGGCCCTCACCGAGTACTCTCCTTTAGAGTTCATGAGCCTCGTCTTCATCACATCCAGAGGTTGACACAGGAATGTAGCACAGCCTCCCTGCAAATCAAACGTTTATAAGTGGCCGTGTGTATATCAAAGGTGTGAAAGTAAACCAGAGAGAGAGAGAGAAAAAGAGAGATCATGGAACTGTAAACATGAAATACCTTATGATATTATAAATCCAATATTGGTACAATGCTAATGGGGCGGACTGATACTCACAGCAATGAAGCTAGAGAGGAAATGTGTGAGCATGTTGTCTCCCATCAGGCCTGTTCCCACCACCAGCTGCTTGGCCTGGTCATAACATGCCAGCTAGATGGAACAGGATTAACATTAATGTTAAAAGAGCATTAACTATTATGCAATGATTATGTTCTGACTGTATTTAAGCAGGACAAGGGACACAGGACATAGATTCAGGCTATAGTGGTGCAACCACTCCCCCTCATTTTTGGTGCTCGCCGACAAAACTCCCGATCTGACGCAAGATCGGGCTTTGATCGCAGAGGTTTTTCGCCGACGCCTCCCAGACCGTTTCTGAATATCAAGAAGGTTTGATATTTGTCTCTGTCACCGACTGGACATCGTACAGTATGACATGGGTTGCGACCGCGTCCCGAGAAGTCCTGTATTGCAGCCAATGAGAGCACTCACTGACACTGTCTGTCTGTCTGTCTGTCTGTCTGTCTGTCGGTCGTCGACTGTATCGATAGATGATCAGATGATAATAATATATATAACCTTTATTCTTGGGTAAATAGCGGTGTCGTACAATGGTAGCTATATTAGCCCAATGTTGCTGTTAAACTGTCACTTGAATAATGTTGATAAAACCGCATCAGAGCAAACTTTTGGACCTCGTGCGCGCACTCTCTCTCTCTCTGTGTGTGTGTGTGTGTGTGTGTGTGTGTGTGTGTGTGTGTGTGTGTGTGTGTGTGTGTGTGTGTGTGTGTGTGTGTACGCACGGAGAGAGACGGAGAGTTATATTTAACGTCCTGTCTCGCTGCAGCCCACATAGGCTACACGCTATCACAAACATTTCTCCCTGTGTAGCCTGGCTATCCTGTGTGTGTGGCGTGCACACAGAGAGAGAGAGAGAGAGAGAGAGGGGCATCCTGTGTCGGTCTCGCGGTTGTATCACGGCATATCCTGCACGACGTGCGTGAGATGTCAAAATAAATTGGAATAAAAAACAAATGATGTAGCCTATATCGGGACTGGATCGCATCTTGGTGAACTCTTGCAGTGTGTTATCCCTAGTCGGCGACCAATCGTTCAGTGTGAAAGCCACACAGATATAATGACAGCCGATTTCAAAAAAAGACTCCTGTAGTGTGAAATACATGACGATCTGATGACTCGCTGACAACTTTAAAACTCCTACAGTGTGTAGGGACCATTACGGAGCTATGTGTGTGGCTGGCTGGGTGTCTGGGTATGAGCACGAAAACAGCATGGTTGTTTTTCACCACCTATGCGCAACCTAACGCACACACAAACACACACGCACGTATTAACTTTATATATATTTATATATAACCTGTGGAGCGATCGGTTTTGATATCAATAAATCTCCGTCCTGAGTGCTGTGCGCTACTATTTGATAGGACGGAGAACTCAGTTTATGCCGCTCAGGGTGTTAATTGATGTAATCAATTCTTGTTTATTAACTTTTGTGACAAGACCATGTAGCAGCATGAGAAATTTCATTTTGAGCAATAATCATTTATTTGTATTGGGCACCCTTTAAAGGGACTTTGAGCTGCAGACTACATACTGTAGCTCACCTGTCCCACGGTGACCAGTGCTCCTCTGCTGGAGGCCATGGTAGCTCCAGAGAACAGTTTTTTCACACCCTCTACAGGACAAGGAAAGGTCAGGCTTTTATCAGGCGATCGGAAGATTAAAAAGATTAATTTATTCAAGGGTAAATAGCATAGA
>NC_136809.1:31694367-31736867 GCF_951216825.1 Electrona antarctica | reverse complement strand
AAAAAAAAAAGATGCCTCATTGGGCAAAGGGACAAAGCTTGGCAAGCTTCCGCTCATGCTTCCGCTATGCTTCGCAAGGAATCTCATGAAAATGTTGCCCGCCTCTCGAGAACACACGCCCCAGAGGCGTCTATCTTTACATGTCTATGGTCAGCACTGTGCCGAGTCATCAGTCAAATGCCACGTTCTGATCATGACAAGAGAAGAGGACAATGCAACAGTGGGTTACCATGTGGGGGTCTCCGGGGGTCCCTGGGGGGGTCCCCGGAACATCCAGACCCCCAGGAACGCGCCCAGGGGGCCGGGCCGAATCCGGCGAGCCGCCACACGTCCGAAACGGTTGAGAAATGACAGTTACCGTGTGGGGGTCCCTCTACTGTACTGTACTGTCACTGTACTGTACTGGCACACCCAAAATCATCATATATACAGTTAATATGTGCGTTTGTGTGTGTTAGGTTGCGCACAGGTGGTGAAAAACAGCCATGTTGATTTCGTGCTCAGACCCAGGCACCCATCCACCCAGCCACACACATAGCTCCGGAAGTTCAGATGCAGACATTTGAATAAAAACTGATGTTGCTCAGCAAGAGCTGTGTGCAGGATTTTTGTTCATGATATACAGTATATATATTTATTTTTTCATGATTGTGTGTGTGTGTGTGTGTGTGTGTGTGTGTGTGTGTGTGTGTGTGTGTGTGTGTGTGTGTGTGTGTGTGTGTGTGTGTGTGTGTGTGTAGACAGACACAGAGATACGGTAGAACTGGAACCATGTATCCCGACCACACAGTACAAAACTCCAAACTCTTTCAATCATTCTCTCTCTCTCTAAAATCTTGAATCGTGTACACTGTGGAAAAATGTGCTGCCAAAAACTCACTCAACTGTGTGTGTTCATAGAGCGAGAGAGATATTTTGCTGCTCCGGTAGCAGTGAGTCCTACCAGACCATAACCACCATCTACATTCATCAGCCACAGTCAATGAGTTGAGACAAGCTCACAGGCCTAATACTTGTTTCATATAGGGGAAAGCCTTCAACATTCCCTGAAAACGTATTGGCTATCAGCGTGTGTGGCCACTTTCTTGTTTGGGAAAGACAACAAGGTTTTATTTCTAAACATCTAAATTTAACTTTAATGGAGTGGACTAATGGCACAGTATCTAGACAAGGGGTGCCCACAAGGTAGACCGCGATCTACCAGTAGATCACAAAGGCATGACATGCCACGCCACTAAAACATGATATAATTTAAATAAAATATTTTTGGGATCTGCCACCTGAATTAAGGTGACTTGATTGATTGACATCGAAAAGGGCCTGTTAACCTACAATGGAATACTTTGTATTCAAGAATGCTGAGTAGAAACATCAGTAGCATTACAAAGTTATATACAAAAAGAAACATACCAATTCCATTTCCCCCCTCTATTTCCCATTCCAAGTCTGTTCATCATTTTCAGCAATGGGATAATATTTTGTTGGTGGGTAGATCTTGTTGAGCTAGTCATTTTGAAAGTAGCTCTCAAGTCAAAAAGTGTGGGCACCCCATTTATCCACCATACAATATGCCCACGAAATGGCCATGTGTTGGTCTCTCACGCAGCATCCTCATGTGTACTACATGCAAGCACTTAACCACTTAAACACTCTATACCAATTAGTAAATTGATTGGGTCATCATCTATGGACGTTGTATTTCCCTTTAACTCTACTCCTAATATCTTCCCAGAAAATAGCCAATCTACTTGTGTTCCCCCAGAATATGAATGCTAGTGTTCCAAGTAATTGCACAATAATACTAAACTAATATTGATTACCCCACTGCACTGCAGGCTATGATGTACTACACATGTAATAACAGTGACATTTTTCACAAGTAAGCCTATACTGCCTTAAGCTGTTGTTTAAGGCTAAAAGTTTAACCCGTTAAGTGTGTCCTCTGTTGACTGCAGTCAGCGATGAACCAAAGCAGAGACTGCATGCTGTCATAACATGTGTGACCTTGGGGCTTGGAAGGGAGAGTGATTGTGTTGAATGTGTCTTCATCATATAAACGGTAACCTAAAATAAATCTGTCTTCAAAATCAAAAATGTCACCAGCATGAAAATGTGACACTGTCACTCAGACCCTAAAAGGCTGTGGGTCATGTGTCATGCCACTATAGCAGAGGAGTCAATACAAATAAAATGATAACAATAACAACAAGAAGGGGGGTATTACACTGACTGAGACATCACTTTAATAAGGAAAGAGAGACTAATTCAACACACAATGTTGCAGGTTTGCGTTTGCGACTTGCGTACTGTATTCTCTACACATTGTGTAGACTAGAAAGCAGTGATTCATAAAGTGGGGTACAGGGACGGTGGACCCCCAGGGGTCCTTGAAGGGTTCCCACTCCCAGACAAATGTGTTAATAATATATAGCATCACAATCAGTTTTTTTTTTTTTTTTTTTGTATGGGGGTCACTGGCATAACATACTTTTCAGTCCGTAGCCACTAGTAGCCGGACACATGATTAATGTGGGGGTCATTCATTGACATGAAAAAATATTTGAGAACCACTGCAGTAGTAGGACAGATGTTCTTAACCCTCTTCAGGAAACAGCTGGAAGCCTCGTCCGCACATACTCTAAGGTCCGCACACAGGTCTCAAGGTAATGCATAGTGTACAGTTACTGCCTCCATAATAACTGAGTAGTTACCTTGATGAGATCCAGAGGATGCGTGCAGCATGCGGCCCCGCAGGAGGCGAGCCCCCCGAAATACCAGCGCGACATCCGTTTTTCCGTCATGTTTTCACTTTCCACACAGACAGACAGACAGACAGACAGGCTACCGGAACCGCGCTACTGGACCGTACCAACCAACGCAGTGACCTCCTCCTATATCTAATGTATCAGTGCCTGCAGTGCTGGCTGCTGTTCTGCTCTGCTGTCCTGGCTGCGTTCCACACTTAGCACGGGTGTAGCTTCGTGGTTCCAAATGATACACTCGGAGTCTCGGACTCGTTAATCTTCAAACATACCGGGCGGTCGAATGCGTCACGGTGAAAGGGGACTTTGGGTTCCCACCAGCTCCACGCGCAGTCGCGCGCACGCACGCCACATCATGTCCCAGCACATCACGGACGGTGGATGCGTGGAAGCTTCTGCGTGCATGCAGGGTCAGCGCGTGATAGGAAGGACTCACAGGAGCAGATCATTCAGAGGGGGGGGGGTTGTATCTGTCTGCGAGAGCTTGCACGCGCAGCCAATTGCCACTGCGGACAGAGGAGCTGCCTTCCCGTGCTGGTCGATCCAAAGTTCGCCGACGTGCACGTGAAAGAAGTGTGTGTTATTAACAACGAGGTCTGCTTCAAACTCCCCGGCTACTAGCTAGTCTTCTTCTACGATGTTCACCCGCACCAGTGTAGCCTGCCTACACAACAACCTCACAATACACCCTACTTTATCATTCATTGTCAACTGCCCTGCGGTTTTTAAAGTGACACGCACCCTCGTCCGGCTGCATAGACATGCAGGAACACCCTGTCTCTTTAAGGAGAAACATTACAACATTCTCGAGAGACACACGTTCTGAGTTCTGAGCTAAAGTCAACCACATTCTCTCTCTCTCTCTCTCTCTCTCTCTCTCTCGCTCTCTCTCTCTCTCTCAATTTCAAAGGAGCTTTATTGGCACGAGAAAACATGCGTTTACAACTTTACATTGCCAACGCAAAAGTGGAACAAAACAATCAAGATAAAACAATGTATATGCAAGAAATCACACCCATGTGAAGTGAGGGGAGCTCTTACAACATCGAGGACAAAGCAAACATTAAACTATGTTCATTGTTAATGGCATTTAATGTTTGTGTTAGTGACAAAACATTAAACTCTGTCCATTGTCAATGGCTTTTTTAATGTTTGTCTAAGGAAAAACAAACATTAAACCTGTATATAGGAGGGCCCTCAATAAATATTGAATGTATTGGAATAAAATAAAGATGTAAACAGAGCTGTGTTACATTAAGATGCATTGTGCAAGTGCATTTTCTGTCAGAGATAGTTATATCATATGAGAGGCTTGGTATAGACTCTCTCTCTCTCTCTCTCTGGACCTATGGACTGCAATAAGAGGCATACATAATTGCATTATATTTACATGAAAAGAAGTTAAAGAACCAAACTACACTTGCTGATATGACAAAGGGCTAAGGGCATACAATGTGACTCTGTTTCGTGGCTCGTTGGTATGTGGACTTGTATGTGCCAAATAAATGTAGAACTGTAGGAGCTGGAGCGATAGAATGTCTGCAGGCATTACTGCTGGCGAAGGCCTTCATGTTCTGGCAGGTGTTAAAACGACTTTGGAGTCACGGTCACTGCCTACTGTAGCTAGTTACAATCTATAATAATTGTCAAGTTAAGTCACCCTTAGCACAATTAAAAACAACCGGAGCTGACCCAATGTGCTTGTACTACATACAATGACTCAACAATCCAGGGCAAAGGGCAAAGTTGCAAAAGGAAGCTAGTTTCATTCAACAAACACATGTGCATTGTAATTTGTACACAAGACTTGTGTGTGTAATGTGTATGCAAAAAGATATCCTCACTCTATCTCATTGTCTCACTTTATCTCTCGTTCACCTTAATCACCCTCCCTGTGTGTGTGTGTGTGTGTGTGTGTGTGTGTGTGTGTGTGTGTGTGTGTGTGTGTGTGTGTGTGTGTGTGTGTGTGTGTGTGTGTGTGTGTGTGTGTGTGTGTGCGTGCGTGCGCGTGCGTGCGTGCGTGTGTGTGTTCTTCATTAGCAGATTTAATAAAACAGCTGGATGTGTGTGTAGAGAGGGACAGATAATGGAATATAAGGTCAGGTTCCCACTGGATGCTGATTGAGCTTTTGAAACTACAGGATCTTTGAGAAAGTTCTGTAGAAATGTAACACTGTTAAATGAACAGCACACTGACTGAACTACAGCTATCAGTGGAGTTTCACCCCAGGGTCTATCACCTATCTAGCTAGCTCTCTAATCTGCCACCTCACTGAAACAAGGCCATGGGCTCAGTATACCATTGCTACACACATGAAGAAATGCAATGTCCTGTTGTTTGCCTTTAAGAAAATCTCTAAAGTGTTCATGGCCCACATCTGACAACTTAATTCGGAGGTCAGTACGTGGTCAGATAGGGGGGCCTCAGAACCTTTTCAGAGCATTTTTATTTTAATGGCCCGGCTTGGCTCAATGGAATGAACATAGCTATGTATTACACTGAAAACTCATTTTTCAAGCTTTTAAAGAAAAATAATACTGATATTCAGTTTTTGCATGTTAATATTGTATTTGGAGGCCCACTTGCAATATCCTGACGGCCCACCATTGCTGGCTTAACTACCGGTATCTCCAATATGCACGCACAAAGTCTTTAGATTTGTGTACAAATAATGTTCCAGATCCCTGTGAGCAAGGCAATAGCAGTCCAAGTCCAACCGAGGCCTGCACCAGCTTGTTTTACCTTTGATTATGAAATCAACTTTCAGGACAGTAAAACTCACTGCTCATTGGAGTTTAGGGACCTCTAGTGGCTAGATGCTAATACTAACATTCTGCCACATAGAAGCACAAAGATATACACATTTGTATGCTGTCAGAAGTAGGCCTAGGCCTAGGCTATTCTGTATTTTAATATAGACAGTGGCTGATGACTAATTGGATTTCACTTAACTCCAGTCCCAACATTCTTCCCTGAGATCTGATTAGCGATCACCAATAAAATAAATAAATAATAATAATTAGAAAGTCTGACAGGAATATTGGACAATATATCAACTAAATATGGGGATCAGAATGGTATGTTTCTGTTTTGAATTTGTAAACAGGAGTAGCCTGTGTTTGAATGGAATATCTATGATGACCTTGAATGACATCATCTAACTAACTTGATGTTGTGTAAGGCCCAAACCACACCAATGCAACTAGTCGCAACTCCTTGCAACAAACCAGTTTTAAGGACATGTCACACCAATGCTGCAACTCCTTGCAACTGCCATGGGGATAATGGTTTATCACATGCAACTACTGTACTCACAACTGTTTGGTTGCAAGAAGTTTCATGGCGAATCATTGGTCCTTAGAAGACATTTTCCTCTGTAAAGTGATTATGCACTCCCAAACCAGGAAGCAGATGGCTGCATAAATGCTGCCTATTGTTTTCAAAGAACCATCATAGTAAATAATGTTTTCTTGTGAGTGGGTCAGTGGGATAGTCATGACTCACACTGGCACGTGCTATGAAGATCTTCTTTGTTCATTATGTTTTTTTCTGTGTGATATTGTTCTGTGTACTCTCTGGAGAAAACTATGATTGACGTCAACATAATGTACAGTAGATTCAGTTTCCCTGTACCTGACTTGGGACTAATAATTAAACATGTGATGTGATTAAAAGTAGTAGTAGTAGTAGTAGTAACAACTAATAATAATGCATCTCTACACTACAGGTCTTCCTCTGATGAGGTCTCCAGCGGTGTGGATGGACTCCAATTTTTAATTTGGTAATTTGGACATACGATGACTCGGAACATGGGAAGTATACAGTATATCACACATACTGTCTGTGTCTATATCTACTGTACAGTCTACAGTACATATAGTACCGCTACCTATACAATCTCTCCCATGCATGGGAGTGCGTGTACATGAGGCAAACAGTTAACAAAACATTCCACACATCGCCCACACGTGCACTAGCATACACAGATATACATACGCACATTGGCCCTCTGTACACAAACTGCCCACACAAAGCACAAACACAAATGGGCATGCACACACACACACACACACACGCACGCACGCACGCACAAACACACACACACACACACACACACACACACACACACACACACACACACACACACACACACACACACACACACACACACACTGCGCAGTGCGCACTGAGGAGGCAGAGTGGCATTTTAGAAATGACAGTTACACACATTATTAAACATCTGGCTATTAGAACACCCCACAGTTCATTTTAACACCCACCCAAATATGCCATACATGACTATTAGAAAACACGTCATTTGAACAGATCTTCATTATAACTAGAATTAACATCACACACTTTAGATGAATGAACAGAGCATGGGAATCATGATAATTTCTGTTATTGAACACAAAATGTATAAAAAAAAGAAATAGAAAATTCACATCTAACATTTAAGAAGCACAAAGTGTTTCATAAGAGAAACAATATGATAAAAATGTGATTTGATCTCATTATGTAAGAAAGTTGCTCTGACTAGTTTTTGGCCCCTATCTTTTTGGGTAACTTACATATCCGGTTAAGTACATGTATATGAAAGTATATGTATGTGTTTATATGACTGTATGTGTGGGCTTGTTTCTTTGTACATGTCCAATACATCATAAGAAAACATCTCATACAAAAGACTTCTCCTGCTGTTTAGCCTCTCCTGATGCCACTTGTGGTGATGGGTTGTTTTTCACAGGAACACCAAAAGTAGGGAGAGCTGTCCCACCTGGTGAGGCAGAGCCTGCATTCAACAGAGCCCCTCCAACCATCAGCAGCACACTTGCCACCCAGCCGAGGTACAATGCTTGCCCTAGCTCCCGTTTTAGTGGTGCTGCAACATTTGGGTCATAGAAATCCCGGATTATTGAGTGGGCAGTCCAACAGATGGGTACCAGGTAGACCAGGCCAGCTAAGAGGAAGAGGACCCCGGCGATCCTCGACAGGCGAGCCTTGGGCACCTGGTTACTGTCTCCCATGCAGTGAGTACCTTTGGCCCCAGCCACCCCAAGTGTTAGGGCCAGCACGCACAGGAGCAAGGCCAGTACAGTGAGGCCACGGGCAGCCTGAAGAGAGACAGGCAGAGCCAAGGTGGAGTCATAGGTCTTGCACTGGATCTGACCTGTTGTCTGGGAAAGACAGTTCATCCACAGTCCTTCCCACAGCACCTGGGCGATCACCAGCTCTCCCCCTACAAAGGCAGAAACGCGCCACAGTGGTGCAGCACACACTAGCACTCCACCGACCCAACCCAGCACAGCCAATAGCATACCCAGCACCTGAAGACCCGTAGATGCCATGGTCACGCACAAAAGTATAGTCTTGGATCTTGGGGTAGTTGAAATTTCTATTCTTTTTTTTCTCTCTCTCTCTCTGGACTTTTTGAAGGGAAACTCGCAGTTCTGTGATTCTTTTGTAGATTGTGATAGTGTTATCACAGTGTGCGTCTTAGATGGTCATCCTTCCTCCTCCGAGCAGCCTCTCTTGGTTAACACTGTGGAAAGTGAATCAACATTGTTTATTCACTCAGTAAAGTGTGGAACAAGCATACTTGTACAGTATACTGCACATAAATAATGCAATACATAAAATTGTAGATATTTACTGTAGTAAGGCTGGTCCCTCATGGGTCCAGTAAAAATAAAAAATAAATTGTGAAACTTACTTCAGTAGCCATATGATTATAGGTCCAACAACGGTGTTTTGATGCTCCTCTATGTTTCTCTGTGGTAAAGCAATGTCAGTGTGACTGGCCACTCTGTCTCTCTGGAGCTCATACACATAGGGTGTAGGAGGGCAGAAATGTGTAATACTCCATGCATCACACACACACACACATGCGCACGCCGGCGCCCATACACACATGTGCATACGCACACTCGCACAGGCATGCATGCACACACAGTTATGCAAAAAAGGATGGTAGTGCACAAGGCCACTTTGTTACAAGATATTGCAGCGAGCTCATGGACTCGGAATGAGGAAAGTCTTTCTCCCTCTGTTTATCTTTTTCTAATTCTCTGTTTGTCTTTTTGGTTGAATGCTAAAATTATAGTCCTCCGGGGAACATGGCAATCTTGGCAGTTATAGTCCTCTTCCATCTCCACTTTGTCCTCTTCCATTTGCCAATTGTAATATAGGATACATTCCCTTGAATAAATAACAAACTTATCACTACACAAAGAGTAGTATGGGGAGGTCTGGAGGGTTATCAACGAGACTGGATGGAACAGGACCAAGGAGGGACAGGTTGAAAGACAGCAGATGGATCTGTGGAAAACATACCGTCCCAACGGGATACCCCCAGAGGTCTTAAGGATCTGTGATCTTGACAGCATCATCCTACAGTTTTGTAACCTTGCTCTATTCTAAGCAACAAGCAGCCTGAAATGTGGTCTCTCTAACATCATCCCGCTGAATAAAGCTGGAGAGCTCTTTAAACCAGACAACTATACCGAGGCATCAGCTTGACATGTATCACCGCAAAGGTTTACAACGAATTATATTGAATACATCACGCCATCAACGCTCACCTGAGGAAGAACAAAAAGATCCTAGCCCTAAGGTGAATACAACCTTTCTCCCTTCCTACCTAGTCCTGGACTATGCGCTCAGGAAGGCCATCGGTGGACGAGAGCATGCTCTTGGCTTCACTCTTAACACCAAGGAGGTTGAGACGACAGTAGTCCTGACCTGGACTATACGGACGACATCAGCCTGCTCTCCGACCATGTGGAACAAGCACATGTGGAGCTCCTGAACAGAGTGGAGTCAGAGTGTGCCAAGGTTGGCCTTCGGCTAAATGGCAAGAAAACTGAGGTTCATCTATAACATCTCAAATTCAGAACATCCACAGAGCCAAAAAAAAAGAATCCACCTCTGACAACAACAGGAGACAACAACAGGAGGCACTGCTCTGAAGGAAGTTAAGGACTTCAAATACCTGGGCTCATGGGTCAAGATCTTAAAGTGAGGAAGGCACTTGCATTGAGGGCCCTGAACAACGTACCAGTGTATGAAACCTCGCCTGACATCAGCTTCTTCTATGCAACGGTATAGTCTATTCTCCTATATTTCAGTGAATGCTGGTCACTGAAACCAACTCTGCAGAAGTCTCTACGGGTGTTATACCAGAATCTTGCATGCAGTACTTGACATCTGCAAGAGTGAACATGTTATACCCACAATATTCTGTATGAGGAAATACCAAGGGTGAGCGAGAAAATAGCAGCCAGGACAAAGTAGCAACGAACTGGCCGGATGTATGGAGAACCGGAAGCGGTGATGGAGGGCTCGTCAACTTGGAGGGAGAGAGAGATTAATGTGTAAGCATCTTATGTAGACTTTGATAGCATTCTATGTAGACATAGCACTATATGCTATATACTATATATTATATGCATAGTTTCATTATATAGATATTCCACTGTTATGTTCTTAGCTTACGTATGATTCACGATTACTTTTTTATGTATATGATGTATTGTCATGTTTTTTGTTCTTGCCTAATGTAAATCGCTCTTAATCCAGAGCGATTTACATTAGGCAAGAACAAAAAACATGACAATACTAAATAAATGCCTAAATTGTAAATTGTGTTAATAAATATTAATATTGCAACTGGTAGCTGATTTAATCAATGATCTCAATCTAATAATAATAATAATAATAATAATAAGAGTAATAATAATAATAACAACAATAAGAAAAATGATTGTGAATTTGCGACCAAAGGTCGCAGTTAAAGTATGAAACCGTGCGTTTTTTTGTCACTCAAAATGCTCATACATTTTTGTCACTAAAAATCTCGTGTCTCGTGACATCACTATGACACATCATCAGGGATGATAGTAAATACGACCTGCTGTCGCAATTAAGCCCATATATGGAGATCCCTGATGTCATCAATATTAGTATATATGTCAGAACCTGTTCTGACATTCCATATGTTGATCCTTCACCATCCATTCTTCCTCTTTGATGTCTCCCTTTTGACTGATACCTGTCCATTTAAAGTCTCTAGATGGGCCTGCGCCAAAGTTATTTGCGCCGCCGCGCCCGGCAGCCGGCGAAAACTAGAGTTCTCAACAGGCCCTAAAATTAAGGCCCGGCCCTACTGTATCTGGGCCCTCATCAAACCCTGTACACTCAAGACACTGCCACCGCTGCCACCCTTAGATCATCTCCATATATGGAGCTGTCATATGTTGATCTGACCTTATCAAACCCTGTAGTGTACACTCAAGACACGCTCCATATATGGCCAGTGCACGCGAGGTTGCTTCTCGCCCTCAAGCGTCTTACTGGTAATAATAATAGCTGTCAAATAATCTGTGAGATGCAGTGGATAAGTACAGTACTGTATTGTACTTCTACCACTACTGACAGATCCACTGGACTGGACTTTTCAAAAAATAATGGTAAATCGTGCCTATCTATAAAAAATAAAAATAAAAGCTTCCAAACAGCTGTTTTGCTCTATACCTGAGAACTTCCATCACCCAGGCTCAGCTGAGATCATGGCTCTAAATAAGAGTAAGTTTGTAATTTTGTGAACTGTGCTGGCAGACAGCTATTTCTGAAGCTATGATGCTGACAGACAGCTATCAACTGAATCAAATTAATGGGTTAGGTATAATGATTTCCACCTGTAGGTGATATTATGATATATCAACTTTGTGCATGTGCTTCAGTTTACAGTTATATTTGATGTTTTACTGAACATACAGGCTCCAGGATTGTTGCACATAGCATAATCCTCCACTAGATGGAAATGTTACACTACCAACATGATTGAGGTCCTCTCGAGTTTAGGATTCATTTTCCTAGAAAACACTGACATAATCAGAGAGAGAGAGAGAGAGAGAGAACCAGTTTTTCTAGTAACTGCATCATCGACATAAGATTCCATATTCAATTATTCATCCAAAGTTTGTAGATGCTAAATGTCTAGGGCCTGAACGTAGGCAAGAAATGTCTGTTTATTGTCATGTGATGGGATAGTTTTGTTTCTTGGTAACATGAAAGTAACACTACAGGTAGGCCTACTGCAGTCTGCAGGTAGGCTAGTAATCATTAACGTTAACTTGACGTGTGACTACATCAGACGAAAGAGACTGGGCAAATGTAAAGAGAAGACATATTGTTTGTAAGAGACCACACCTTCTGTTCAAGTTAAAGAAGAAAACACAAGTGGATTAAGGGGGTTTGTTGGGGAGGAGGTTGGGAAGTATTACGGCACAAAACAGAATCAAACAGGTAAGTGGTATGATATCGTCTTTGGTGTATTCATAGTTTATACTGTGGTGATTGCTACATGGATTGGCTGTGAGACTAGCAACGCTGTGTAGTTAATAAGGTGATGGGAGTGATCGAGATAAGCAGAGGTGGTCTCTACTCCTGAACCTACGTTGAACACATAACTACATTATTATTGTGAATGTGTCTGACTGTGTATGTTGGCCTACTGGCCAATACAGTCAGATTTAATTATTATATTCTATAACCAATTAAGGTTGTAACCTTTACGGGTTGTAGTATTTTGTTTAGTATTTTAGTTTTGTACAACTTCCATCAATCAAATTCACTGTGTAGCCTAGTGTAATGTACAATATTTGTTAACAAGGCACAGACATTGTTTTCCATATTGAAAAACTTGTTGGTTGCCTAAAAAGATTACTAATATTGTGACTCTCCCCCATGTTTTAATCATTTCAATTTAGCTCCATTATTTTGGATACAGTAGTATCAACTATGCTAACCTAAATTAACTGAAATAAAGAGAAAATTATTTGACATGTCTATTTTTCCCTTTAGATAGGTCAGTGTCTATCAGGGAGTACAAACCTGATGGAACAATCTTCGAACCACCAACAATCCACTGATTACAGGATGAATAAAAGTGAGTTTTTATTTCTTTAACCATATGGAGTGCTAGGATAAGCAACAGGGACAGGGAGTCAGGAAAAGACCAAAATATATTTGTAAAGATAAGAAAGTCAAGTCAAATGTGATAAAGTGAGTTGGACGGTTTGGTAAAGAAGATAGGATATTGTCTTATATCGTATATTCAAATATTCAAGGGCCTATACAACATGAAATTCAACTTTTCAAAAATGTGACGTGTTTTTTGCGCTCCCAAATGTTTTCTAACCCACAAATACACAATTTTGAACAATCAGGCTTTCTCCATCACACCTCAGGCACAGCTCAACTGATTTGGTTGTACTGGTAGTGCCAAGCATACTCCTAAATAGGCAAGTTAGTGCAGGCCACCATTCCAGAAAACGTTTTAGTACTCAAAGGAGTTCACACACACACTTATCTGTATATTTGGCATCCTTAGGACTTACACTCATTTGTCTGCACCTGAACTAATCCGACCTTGAGGTGTTTTTTATGAGATTTCCCCTGGGAGTTGAATTTCTTTTTAATACATTATTAAAAGTTACATTATTAAACACCTTTAGAGCCCGGACGGTTAGCTCAACCGTCTGGGCACCTAGGCTGCTGAGCCAGCCTGACGGAGTGCCGTGCCGTGTCGTGTCTTCCCCACATCTCTCTCCCCATTTCCTGTCAGATTACTTTCAACCTATCAATAAAGCCAGAAAAATTGATGAAGACATTTCTTGGTAACGATTTCATTCGCAGATTGGTCAAATATCGGTGATTTACAGTAGGCCATCAGAAATACGTTTGAGGGACATAAACAATATGATATTACATTTTTAAAACGGTTTTAAAATGCATGTAGTAGTTCCTTTCAATATTCACATGTGCAGGTCCTAGTCATAGAGACTCTCAGGGACTGCAACAAAGACAAAAAGGAGACATGCAGACGCAACTGTTGTCCTCCAAAGACCTGATAACAGTCACCAAAGGATCTTTGATCCAGGAAGCAACACTAGGTGAGTCAAGGAGAAGATTGTTTGTCCCAGTAAGCACAAATCAGTGAGGTGGCCATTTGGCCATGCAGCAATGCAATGTGATATAATCGATAATGGAAGCCTAAATATAATTATATATAATTATAATACTTTATATAATATTATATATAATATAATTATAAATAAAACATGTTGTTCAGTATATCTGACTGCTTGTATTGACTGATAAAAAATGTGCATGCTGTGCAGTAATATAGAAATGTGCATGCATTGCAATACATTGTAGAATCGAATAGAATCGTTACCTGGTGAATCATAATCGAATTGAATTGTGAGGGCAGTGCCAATGCACAGGCACTGTTGCAGTTTGTCCATCGGTGCGTGAATTAATAAATAATGTTTTTGGTTTGTGTGCGTGTGTGTGTGTGTGTGTGTGTGTGTGTGTGTGTGTGTGTGTGTGTGTGTGTGTGTGTGTGTGTGTGTGTGTGTGCGTGCGTGCGTGCGTGCGTGTCTGTGTTCATTACAGTGCGATCCAATGACGTGGAAGAGAGAGATCGCTACAGATACCAGTGGAGAAAAGAGGACAGGCAGCGTATTATCAGTGACAGACTGGAGCTCCTTGTTGCTGTGGTTACAGGATTAATAATTGGCTGGATCAATAATTGGGTTGGTTATGATGGTGCATTCATAGGTGTTGTCACTGGAATATTGATATGGTGTTTTACTGCACTGGTCAGAAACCGCTGGAGCCCTTAAAGGAGCACTTCACCCATTTTCAGCCTTATCTTCAAATGATAGCCTACTCCGTAATGCTCATTGTCTCCACCAGGCCGAAGGCATACTGTACTGTATGTTTTGCACTCCATCCGTCCGTGTGTGAGTGTATGTGTCCGTCCGTCTGTGTACAGCTAATCTCCGGCACTGTTAACCCGATCGATGGCAAATTTTGCACACACACACCCTGGATGGCAACGATGAACCTCTACCCCACATTTTCCAGAATGGCCTGTTATAGCGCCACCAGGAGGCCGACTTTTTAAAAACACATTTTTTCATATTACCATAGTCACGTGTTCAAGATGGATCTGTCCGATATTTCATATTCCATTCTAATTGGCTAACATTGGCTTTCAAAGTTTGCAGGATTGGCCGGTTTTGAACACAAAGCCTCAAATCAGGAACGCAGCGTGCAATTTACGTGAAATCTTTCACGCACTTTCCTACTAGGCTGAGGAATATACCCCACCCTTTTCACATTGGCCTGTTATAGCGCCACCAACAGGTGGATTTTTGCAGAACACATTTTTGGAACAAAATGCCTCAAATCATCCAATTGCCATAAGAACAAATGGCACCCTTTTCACATTGGCCTATTTAGCGCCACCAGGAGGCCACAATCTGACCTGGCCTGGCTGGTGGAGACCTGTGCCCCGAGGGGCACTTTTTCTAGTTAATCTGTCACTCTGCGTCTCATTGGTGGCTATGGACAGTTCTGAAACTTGCCTACCAATAAAATCATTGATCGATTCCAGTATAGACTACAGCCTTAATTGCTCTTCCTGGAAAGTTAATATGCTGAAAAGAAACCATTGTTCTTACAAAATAACCACTGAACCAAAAAATAATATTAAAAAGTGTGAAATCTTCCCAGAACCCTGTTCCAATCAGGAAACTTTAGATGGCCAACGCAGGGCCTAGGCTATCTTGGAGTTGTATTCCCATCTAATCTGTCAGATCTCATAAAGGTTAACATAGAACCCCTATTTGAAAAATTTAAGCTTGACATAGAACGATGGGCACCTCTTCGTCTCTCTTTGTGGGCAAAAGCGAATGTGCTAAAAATGACTGTAGCTCCCAAATTTAACTATATTTTACAATCATTGCCCGTTGAGGTTCCCATGAAGTACTTCCACAAGTACAACCAGTTGTGTAGCCTTTTTCTGTGGGAGGGGAAACGACCTAGGATATGTCTCAAGAAACTTCAAAACAGGGTAGATCAAGGTGGTTTAGGGATACCGAATCTACTTTTGTACCACTATGCCTTTTGCCTGCGGCATTTGGCACACTGGTCACTTCCCCCCGAACGTGCCCCCCCGTGGTTTGACGTGGAAGGATATCAGTGTTCTGCTCTCCCCTTGAAGGCCTATGCCTCGGCCTCCCTACCTTCAAGTGTACAGTCTCACCCAGTGTTGACATGTCTGAAGGGGGTCTGGAACAAGGCAGCTAAAATTCTTAACTTTGATCCATTATTAAATAAGACTTCTAGCATATGGCTTAATTCTCGTATACATATTGGCAGATCCTCCATCTATTGGAAGGAATGGGTGGAAAAGGGAGTGGCGGTGCTTGGTGACCTCTACAGAGACCAGGAACTCAAATCATTTAATGACCTACAGGCAGAATTTAACCTAAATAGACAACAATACTGGCATTATGTCCAACTTCAAAGCCTGTTGAGAAAAATGTCTAGAAGCTCCTTGGTCCCTCAGAATGGGAAGACTCCCTCTTCTATTATCACTAGCTACGGTAGGGGTCATGAAGCATCGCTCTACTACTCGATGTTGCTGGAGAAAGTTAGTACTACTAGTGCTCTGAAAATGGTATGGGAAAAAGACATGCAAACTACTTTTACAGAAAAAGAATGGGTCAACATACTAGGCAATTCAAAGCACATGTCACGCAATATTCGCACTAGGCTAATTCAGTTTAAAATCTTTAATAGAATGTATTGGACCCCTTCTAAATTACATAGAGCAAAGCTCAAAAATGATCCAGGATGCTGGAAGTGCCCGAACGAAGGTACGTTGACCCATGTCTTATGGAAGTGCCCCAGGGTACAAGATTTTTGGACACAAATACATGATCTTATTGAGAGAATCATTGGTCAAGATATCCCTCTCGATATCCGCTTATTTATACTAGGAGATCCTTCTATTCTTAAAGATATAACTCCTTCCACACACGTGGAATGGATCCAAACAGCCATAATGCTGGGCAGGAGGCTGCTAGTCCAATTATGGAAATCAGCCCACGTACCATCAATAAATTACAGAATGGCATAACTTACTAAACAGTACAGCGTCATATGAAAGAGTATCATTCTCTATGAAAAATAGGATAGATCAGTTCCACCAGAAGTGGGACAGATTCCTTCTGTACGATAGCACTACGTAATGACAGACTACTGGCTGCCCCCCCTACAGTAGATCCTCGCCTGCTCACATATATGTCTCTATCGAGAAGAACACAGCCTCCCCTCCCCTTCCTTCCCTCCTAGTTGTGTCTTTTTCTTATTTTTTGTAATGTGACTGTCGATTTGTGTCAAACGCTTTTTTTATTTTATTTTGTCCTTGTTTGTTTGTTCTGTATTGTTGTTACTGGTATTGTGGGTGTTGTGTTTGTGTCTGAAAAAGAAAATCCAATAAAATACTAATCACAAAAAAAAAAAAAAAGTGTGAAATCTTTTTGAAATGACCAAACCTGCCTGCCGATGATGTCACATGGTAGCAAATGCATATTAATAATAGCAACATAATTATAAACAATGACAAAGAACAATAATGAATTGCAGCAAGAAGAGGAAAACACAGTAAATTGATCATACATTGCTCATAAACTGAAATGTATAGGTACTGTATGTGAATTAGTATCTTGAGTTGTATATATTTATGAACTAAGTTCACGTCACCAGGCTTTCCATAGTAACTGTGGAAAGCCTACATACTATTTAGGTGTACTGTTAAGTTGACATATCTGGTCTAAAGCCTGCCTGCGTTTCTGTATATCAAGGTACGGCCACGGAGCCGACTTGGGGACCCAACGCAGCTCCTCCAAGGAAAACAAACAAATTAACGGAGCTGAGCGTGAATCCCCCCCACCACCCACCCCTTTTTTTCCCTCACTGTATATGTTTCTTTTCCCTTTTTACCTCCTTTATGATGAATTCCTGTTCTGTCTATAGAAGTGTCTATTTGTACGTCTCTAAATGTTTTGATGATTTGAACATGGTGGACCCTATTGGAAACAAGTGTAATGCTTAATTGGGTCGTCCACTCACAGTTAACAGCCTTTGTATTGAGTTTGTGCTTGAAATGTACTGTAATTCTGCAAACTGTTAATAAATTCTTCAATCAATCAATCAATCAGCCATGACATAGAAACTGCAAAGTGAATTAAGCCCAATCTATATGAACATGATTTTGTTCCACGCCACATTTTTTCAAATCGGCCTTTTATAGGGCCACCATAAGGCTGTTTTTTGCTAAACACACTTTTTGTTAGTAGTCCAAGTCCAACAGATTTTGTCCAAACCTCATGCAAATTGGTACACAATGGTGTAGCCCAAGAAAGATCTGATTACCACCCATGGTGGTGGAGGCAGTGGCGTCATGATTATTATAAATATATACATTTTCAAATTAATTGAATACTTAATAGAAATACAATGTATATGCAGAAGACATTATAATGCTCAACATATTGTATTTGTTTGTTTGTTGTTGGTGCTGCTGCATAATTGTAGCCTACTTGTAGCCTATTTCAAAGAATCACTGTGTTAATAGGCGAGTATTAGTTTTACATATAGTGGGTTTGATAAACAAAGTGCCCCCTTTGGAAAAAAATATGCCCCCCTGCTGATTTGTGCCTGGAGACGGCACTGGGTTAAAATAATAAAAGTCTATCTGCACAACAGCATTGCTTCTAAAAGTTTCTTCTGCCCTGGGTAGGTAACCCAGACTGGGATTTTCTTCTTAGACATCACAAAACCATAGGTGTTGTCTGTTGTGTCATGTGCATTTAGTGTTAATGCACATGACATTATGTGCATTATGTAGTCATAGCACTTTATAGTACACATGTATAATATATTATATAGTATAGTATGTATAGTTTACATAGATACTCCACTGTTACGTTCTTAGTCTACGCATGATTCATGATAACTACTTTTTATATATGTGATGTATGCCATGCTTTTGTTATTGCTTAATGTAAGTCGCTCTGGATTAAGAGCGTCTGCTAAATGCCTAAATTGTAAATTGTAAATTGTGTTATATAGTTGGTTACTTTTAAGATACAGTATGTCCCATATAAGCTCCCCTCTCGTTTCAACCTTATCGGACCGATAAGTGTTCGTTGCTCTGTCTGTGTGAGACAAAACTATGTGAAAAGGCCATTTATGGAATGCTCCCAGGTTTTAATATGTGTCTGTCTAGTAGGGGGCGTTGCTGGAAATGAGAACCTTTGCTCAGTCTCAGCTACTACCCTGTGTAAAAAAAGAAAAAGAAAAGAAAAAGACAATACTGGACTAAACTGTATGCAGACCACCATACTGTATGTTCATGAACACATATGGAAATTATAGTCACAATCAAGACTATCCAAGATTGTACCATTAGGAATATCACATAGCTTTTTGGCAATTGGGGTATAGTAGCCTACTTAAGTTACTGTAATAGTAAAATGTTATGTTACTGAACATGTGGTTCATTCTGGAGACTACAGTGCATACAGGAATATTAAGTAGCCCTACTATAGTACGGCTACTTAATATTCCTGTATACACTGCAGAAGTCTTTCTGTATGCACTGCAGAAGTCTTTCTGTATGCACTGCAGAAGTCTTTCTGTGCACTGCAGAAGTCTTGCTGTATGCACTGCAGAAGTCTTTCTGTATGCACTGCAGAAGTCTTTCTGTGCACTGCAGAAGTCTTTCTGTGCACTGCAGAAGTCTTGCTGTATGCACTGCAGAAGTCTTTCTGTATGCACTGCAGAAGTCTTTCTGTATGCACTGCAGAAGTCTTTCTGTATGCACTGCAGAAGTCTTTCTGTGCACTGCAGAAGTCTTGCTGTATGCACTGCAGAAGTCTTTCTGTGCACTGCAGAAGTCTTTCTGTGCACTGCAGAAGTCTTGCTGTATGCACTGCAGAAGTCTTTCTGTATGCACTGCAGAAGTCTTTCTGTGCACTGCAGAAGTCTTGCTGTATGCACTGCAGAAGTCTTTCTGTGCACTGCAGAAGTCTTGCTGTATGCACTGCAGAAGTCTTTCTGTGCACTGCAGAAGTCTTGCTGTATGCACTGCAGAAGTCTTGCTGTATGCACTGCAGAAGTCTTTCTGTGCACTGCAGAAGTCTTGCTGTATGCACTGCAGAAGTCTTTCTGTATGCACTGCAGAAGTCTTTCTGTGCACTGCAGAAGTCTTGCTGTATGCACTGCAGAAGTCTTTCTGTATGCACTGCAGAAGTCTTTCTGTGCACTGCAGAAGTCTTTCTGTGCACTGCAGAAGTCTTGCTGTATGCACTGCAGAAGTCTTGCTGTATGCACTGCAGAAGTCTTTCTGTGCACTGCAGAAGTCTTGCTGTATGCACTGCAGAAGTCTTAATTGCTACATGAGGCTATAGCCTCACGTAGCAAGATTTCTGCCTTTGTAATGCAAATCCACGCAATGCGATATTGATACCCTTCTACCCTAATGGAAAGGGGGTACACAAGCACATGGCCGTTTATCCGTCCGCCTTCTACCAAACTACAAAGTAGGCCTACCGTACAGTATGGTACAGTACGGTACGGTACAGTACAGTACCGCACTCAAATAGTCTGACTGAACAAGTGGGCACCCTGGACAAGTTGCCACCCTGGACAACTGGGCACCTGGACAACTGGGCACCTGGATGAGTGGGCACCCGGACAACTGTCCACCTGGGTGAGTGGGCACCCGGACAACTGGCCACCTGGGTGAGTGGGCACCCAGACAACTGGCACCCTGGTTGAGGGGGCACCCGGACAACTGTAGCCTGGCTAATAAGCCAGACTAATATCACACTGTCTTGTAATCCGCCGGCAGGCAATTTTTTCGCGTCTGGCTTATTAGCCAGGCTAGGACAACTGGCCACCTGGATGGTGTGGCGTGGTGCTAGAGTTAAATTACAGGCTGCAGGATTGTTGCACATAGCATAATCCTCCACTAGATGGAATAGCTACACACAGCCAACATAATGGAGTTTAGGTTTCATTTCCCTGGAAACACTAAAGCTTGTTTCCCTGCAACACAGACTCTGAGAGAGAGAGAGAGAGAGAGAGACAGAGAGAGAGAGAGAGACCAGACCAGACCAGTATTTCTTTGAAATCTGCATCGGATTCCGTGGTTGAAAACTCCATCCATCCAAGTTATTTAATGGAAGCTAAATGTTTCGGAGGTAAGTGAATTCAGCCTGAAGAAATGTATGTTTATTGTTGTCAATACCCACCTACTTATAATAGAGGTTTTCTTACTCTTGCTTACTCTTGCTTACTCTACTCTTGCTTGAACTCTTATTAAAATGTATGTTTTATATTGTTTTTTTGTTTGTTTTTCTGACAGACTCCCCCTCTGACACAAGGATTGTGCTGGTGGGGAAGACCGGGGCAGGGAAAAGTGCGACAGGAAACACAATCCTGGGCCGAAAAGTGTTTCATACAGAGGACATATCCCTGTCTTCTGTGACAATCCACTGCTCCAAAGAAATCAGCCATGTTGACAGAAGAACTGTCAGCGTCATCGACACACCAGGGATATTTGACACTGCGATGACAGCCGCACAATGGAAAAGTGAAATAGAAAGATGTATCCATCTGTCCAGCCCTGGACCCCATGTGTTCCTGCTGGTCATCAGCCTGAGTGCGAGGTTCACACAGGAGGAGAGGAACACCGTCAAATGGATCCAGGACAACTTTGGGGAGGAAGCATCCAAGTATATTCTGATAATTTTCACATGGGCTGACAGGCTCAAAGATTCAGTTGTAACCCACTTACAGAAAAGTCCCGAACTCATGGATCTCATCAGTAGCATTGGTGGGTACCTGGTCTTCGACAACACACGTGAGGATAATCGTACTCAAGTCAATGAGCTGTTTGAAAAGATAGATGAGATCATGGAATGGAATGGAAGTCATTACACCAGCGATCTACACCAAGAGGCACAGAGAAAGATGAAGGCGGAGGAATGGAAGAAGTGGGGAGTCGACACAATGGAGAGTGTGGGGACTGGTCTGCTTGGGGCAGCAGTAGCTTCCTTTAGCACAGCTAAAGCGGTATCAGCAGTCATGGCTGTAACTGGAGTGATTTCCAAATCTCTCAGCTGGTGGATGAAACCAAAAGATGACCAAAAGATGAAACAGCCCTGACCGACTTTCATCATCGTGCGGCACTGATGGCCGAGTGGTTGGGGCGCCTATGGAGACTATGGACTTTGATGCTTGACAAAGTTGACAGCGTGTCCCGGGTTCGATTTCTGAGGACAGAATCCTGCATGTCACTCCCGACTCTCTCCCTGTTTCCTGTCTCTCTCCACTGTAGCCTACTATCAATAGAGGCAGAAAGCCCCCCCCCCCCCCCCTGGGCCCTGACACAGGAGATATCAGTGATATTGAAGATGTTATTCCAATGAATGAAATAAGATTAATTTAACAGCATTTTTATTTTTTCATTCAAATTCTCATGTATGATCAAAGATGACTGGTTGGTCTTTCAACTTTTTCTAACTACAAAATGCTTTTTAAAAAGTGACATAAGCCTGACTGTAGCACCAGATAAGGTCACATTATTCTAACTATGCTTAACCACAGCACCAACCTAAATAAATTGTCACATTAGCATGGAACTTACAACATACTTATGTATAATTCATTACTCAAGCTGAGTGAGGAACATGATGTGTCATTTTCATTTCTGTACTTACACAATATCATTTTATATAAACTTATATTACAAATTATATGCACATTTCTCTCTTGTATTTACCCAGGGTTGGGATGGTTTTGTTTTATTGAATGAATTGTGCTCTATAAATAAAATAAAATTTAGTGCATTCAGAATCTGTCCTCCTGCATCCTATGTTACTGACATACTGAACAGGAGTTTAAATCAACAGGCTTGAGACCATTCAGCTCTTTGAAGTGAAGAAAGTACAGTACAGTATAAAGACATTATGATTAAAGGAGCATTTTTTACATACAGGGTCCTTTGATTTTTACCCTTATTTTTAGGCCCCTTAAAGGTCCACCTGTGAATGAATTAACTGAGGATTTTCCTGTGTAGGCAGGCATATTACATTTTGATTTGTGTGCACATAAATCTACAAAATAACTTTTGACTTAAAATATTATACTTATTGGAATCAAACTTGCCTAGGCTTTTTGAAATAGGGAACGTACATTATGCTATAGAAGCAGTACAGAGACCACACAGTAGGAATAAGTAGTGTACTAGCGTAACAACTGTTGGCATTAGCGGTTCATAATGTGATTTCTGGATTATCGTGAAATTACATAAATCAAATCAAATCACGTTTATTTATAAAGCACATTTAAAAATGTGCTGTGCTGTACAGAACATCAACATGACAAGCATGAAAAAGAGCAAAGCCAAACAACTTACCAAATCTGTTCATTTCCACAACAGGTTATACTGGAAAATGGATTTTCTGTTTACTAAAGAGATGGAGAGACCCCTGTACTCGTCCCTTTACTTTTATTATTACGTGGGTTGCAAATGCTCCAAGAAAACTTCCTACAACCTCCAGGTAGGCCTCCAATCATTTTGCCTAATGTATAGCCTACAGTAAATCCTCTGAGTGTATATCCAAATGTACAAGCACGTACTGCATCTTCCTCTGATTCTCTCTGTATCCTTCTCTGATATTTTTGTTGTGTATAGGGTGGAAAAATATCCTGCGTTCCAAAGGATCCAATGTAGAAGTGTTTTTGTTAATACTTTTCAATGGTCAAAATTATTTAAAAAAAAGCAGATCTACAAGTACATGCAACATGTTGTGAGCTTGTAGATCGGTTATTTTTGCAAATTTTCTGTGAGACTGTATTGTCACTCCCTCCATGAACGAGTTAGTTGTTTCTCTTTTACTGATGGTTTTATTAAGCTCTCACACTCAATACACCAACATCAAAACTGATAAACACAAAGAATAAACAACGATCAGAACATGAACAAAACGTAAGCACATAAGCATAGGATTCCCCCCCATTGACAATCTCCACACGAAGAAACAGCGCAAGAAAAGAACCCTCTGCCTCCCCCCTGTACCGTGCATGCATGATGAGTGAGTAGATAACGATAAAGGGCACGACAGGATTTAAAGGAATTACCCCTGATTACAAAGCATTACATTATTTTATCTCAACCTTGAAAGATTGTACCACTATCTGCTCCGCTATGGTGGTGGCCAAAATGGTTGCCATCTAAAATGTTTGAGTGGCCAGGCCCTTACAGAGAATTTGTGCCAAATTTCATCCTTGTATTACAACCTGAAAGATATATATAATTATCTTCTCCGCTAAGATTGTATTTGTGCCAAATTTCATGCTTGCATCATAAAGTGAACGATTCCTATGACATTTGCCATTAATCTGCTCCGCTAAATAGGCCTATAGCAAAAAAAGCATATCTACAAGCTCAAAACGTGTCGCACTGTGTCCCGTTTTGCTTGTAGATCGGCTATTTTTGCTACTTTTTCGTGACAGAATGAATGACGAAGTAGGGAAAAGGTTAAAACACAGAGATAAGAGGTTTCTGCCCGACAGTATGCAATGTGGCCTCTGGAGTGACTGTGGAAATATAGCAGACCTCTGTATCATTAAAGTTGCACATCCTGGGTCTACACGGATGCTTGACAAACTGCTGTGAGCCATCACTGGCTCAACACCAAATAAGGAAATGGCACCGGAAGTGACGTAATTCCAAATTACGAGACAAAATAATGACCTTTTCCCAAATAAATCATTTGTGGAAAATGTGGAAAGTGGAAAATAACGAATAAACAAAATAATGACCGAAACATAATTCTGGTAGCCAAATGTATCAGGCAGAGCCTGGGGGTACACATTGACCAGAGCCTGACCAGAGCCTTTTGTGGTGTTTCTGTGGTGTATCCCACCGACTCAAGGACGGGCACTGCACTCCCTGCATGTGGGGGTGTGGAACGTGTGTCAAATTTGAAGTCGGTGGGTCAAACAGTTCTCGAGTTACGTGGGTTACAGACGTACGTACATACCCACACGTACAGAGACGTGGTGCATTTATACTAGGATGATTGTGTTCCACGTTGGATCAATGGGAATAACTATAATTTAGAATATAACGTATTTATAATAATGCAATTCATCATTATTGGTATCACTTTAAAATGAAAATTATATTATCATAAAAATCTTAGTGTTTTGCTAATGTTTGGGGGCCACTTGCAGTACCAGTGGTCGCATAGTAAAATGCGACCTGCTGTCGCAGTTCAGCCCATATATGGAGAGATATGTATATGGATATTCCATATGTTGATCCTTCCCCATCCATCCTTCCTCTTCGATGTCTCCCTTTAGACTGATACCTCTTTTAAACTCTAGACGAGCCTGCCCCAAAGTTATTTGTGCAGCAGCGCCTGGCAGGCCCGAAAATTAAGGCCCGTCCCTACCTGGGCCCTCATCAAACCCTGTACATTCAAGACACTGCCCCCGCTGCCACCCTTAGATCTCCATATATGGAGCTGACCTGTTCTGACATTCCATATGTTGATCTGCTCCATATATGGCCTTCTCGTCCTCAGGCGTCTTACTGGTAGTAAGTATTTTAAATGTGGCATAATAACTACATCAACAGATCAACCAGAAATGAAGGTGCACAAATAAAATTAAATAGCGATATCAAGTCATAAGTAAACATGAACGGTTAAATAGTTGAACATTTGCGTTTAGCATATTGTTGCTGTCGGGCAGAAACCTTGTATCTCCATATTTCAACTTTTCATGTGATTCCTTTTTCACAGATGAATGCCATACTTTCTTCGAACAAGAGTGTCATGCAAAGTAGTGAAAATAGCCAATCTACAAGCTCACAACTCGTCGAATGTGAGGCATTGTCAGCTTGTAGATCTGCTATTTTAGAAAATCTTTCAAATTAAAGTGAAATGGGCGCTCCGGTGGCACAGTGGTAAAGAACAAAATGGTTATTTTTTCCACTTCCTGAAAAGTAACAGTTTGGGGTATACAAGGATTCAACACAACAACAACACAACAATATGGAGTTAATTAATTAATTCTTAAGTTGTGTAAGAATGCATTAGTAAATAAATACATTTCTTGTAGAAATTACATTTGAATAATAGTGAGTTCTCTGCTTAAATGCTGTTCATTCAAATGTGATCTCATGGCAGCTGTCTGCCATTGTCTCCCATTTCCTTAAAGGAAATGAGCTGTAATGATAATAATAGCACACTAGGACAACAAATCACTGTCACTCTTTTATAAAACCCTTTGGAACAAATACCTTGGACTGTTGGACATGACATGAATAATCATTCTGAAACACTGAATCAAGCAGAAATATTTACAGAATTAGCTCATGAGAGACGTATGACACAAGACAACCAATTCATAACAATCACAGTTTATTAGAAATATTTTGTTGTGTAATGACACAATCTAATTTCAATTAGGCTACCAAAACCACTGAAGATGTGAGTTCTGCCATGTTAAAAGCAGTTCTTGAGAAATCTATGAAAAATAAACATAAAACGAAACAGTATGCTGAATTAAAATAGTTTTACACAGCATCAAAACATGCTGAACTCAGCACACACCACCACAACCCCTATCCAACATATGCGCAGACACGCACACGCACACAGACACGCACGCACGCGTGCGCACGCACACACACACACACACACACACACACACACACACACACACACACCTTATAATCACATGATTTTGATATAAAGATAAAGATAAAGATAAAGAAAACTTTATTGTCCATTAAATTTACATAAAATGGAAATTTGTCTTTGGCACACCGGCAGTCAGTTACAACAATAAAACATTACAAAAAATACACAGGTGCATTAGGATACTATATAAAAATGCATTCACATTAACATAACAACATAACAACAGTGATCATGAGCAGTGGCGATTAGACTATTTAAACATTTTCTTATTTAAAATGTCCACAGCAGTTGGCACAAACGAAGTTTTGTAACCCTTCTTTTTTGCTAATTTTGCCCTAAGCCTCCTGCCCGATGGCAACAAGTCAAATTCAGAGTGAAGAGGGTGGGTAAAATCTGAATTGCTTTTTTGGTTATGGAGCGGTTGTATATGTCCTGAAGTTGCAATTGTTTATCTCCAATGATCTTACTTGCCTGGTTGACTACCTGGGTGAGCTTGTTTTTATCTCTAACTGAGAGATTCCCAAACCAGGACACGATGTTAAAAGTGAGAACACTCTCAGTGAGTGATCTATAGACCATGGTCAGGGTGTGTTTACTGGCATTAAAACTAATAGGCCTACTGCTGAAGGTTCTGTACTCTACATTAATCAACACGCATTAACATGTCCATTATTTGCATGGTTCCACTGGGACATGGGCTTGCAACAAAGCCTTTTCCACATGCAGAGAGCAGTTACACCACAAACAACTCCCAGCAGGAGTGTAGGAGCTCCTAGAGCCAGGGCTACTGTTGTGTTTGCGCTCACCGCAATTACTACCCCGGCTAACACTAGTACAACCCCGGCCACTGACGCCACGCGTATGTTCTTCCTTTTACTCCTCTTCTTCTTTTCCCTCTCTTTTTCCTGCTGCTCCCTCTCAGCATCCCAGACTTTCCTTTCCTCCTCTTTCTTCTTCTCTTCCTCCTGTGTTCTCCGCTCCTCCTCCTCTCGCAGCCTCCGCTGAGCTTTCTCGTACATCTCGTTGGTGTAGTGCTTCCCACCGTTGTCCAGTACCATTTCCTTAATCATGGTGATGAGGTCTTTCACCTGAGTGAGGTCGCTCCTGTCATTGTTATTGAAGGCATGGTACCGCCGGCCAAACGTGATGGAGAGCCTCCGCAGTTCCTTGCACTCCTTCAAGGCGTTGTCAGCCTTGCCCTGGTCTTTACACGTGAAGAGCATGATGGTGTACATGGAGGCGTCATCTCCAAAGTTTTCCTGGATCCACTTGACAGCATTCCGCTCCTCCTCAGTGAACCTTACCCCTAGCCTGATCACCAGCAGGAAGGCGTGAGGACCCGGGATGGACATCTTAACACACTCCTCTATTTTTGTCTTTACCTCTTCCTGTGTAACGACCGTGTCGAACAGGCCCGGCGTGTCGATGACCTGCACCACGGTCCCGTCCACTTCTCCACTCTGTGTCTCACAGTGCTTGGTCACGGACACAGGGCTGGGGTCCTCTTTGAAGGCCATTCTTCCCAGGATGGTGTTCCCTGAAGCACTCTTCCCTGAGCCTGTCTTGCCCACCAGGACTATCCGCAGCCCTCCGGACAAATCCAGACCTGCACAAGCAGAGGCAAAATCATTTTAGCTGCCTGGTAGTGATTTATAATTTGAAACTGACTCCAAGCCATAAGGCTACATGTATGTGGATGGAGGAAATGAAATCAATGAACGTACCATCGTAGCCATGACCACACCCGTCCGACCGTGGAAGAGTTCTCTGTTTTTTCTCTCTCAGGGGTATAGCTGCATGTGATACAAAATAATACAAATGAGCGGTGGGTCACAGCTAATGTAGGTTACTGTGAACATTTAAAATATATTCTTCTCAAATTTTGACTTTGTCCCTCTGTGAATCACAGACACTGGCTATATGGTTCATATACACATAGATTCAGAACTTTATTGTCACATCACAATTCACAGGTTTAGGAGTAAAACAAAATGTAAATTCTGTTATATAAGCTCCCATTATTTGCAGTTTCAGAACAAAGGGGTAAAGAGTACAGAAAGAATCAGAAAATAATTGTATAAATGGACACAGACTCATTCTTACTATATAGTCCTGCATGTACTGTATTGTCTTACCTTCAGCCATTATTTAAGCTCCCTCTCTGCGACACCAAGATGACCACAGTTGTCCGAATCCCAGCTCAAAAAAATGTGAACTGAACTTAGACAAGCTCTTTGTCTCTGTACCCTCAGTCCCTCACATACGTTCTCTGCATGGGAAATGTCTGGAAGCTGTGCCTATTGAGAAGGGGCTTCCTATTTCCTTGTATTGTCTCCAGTTTTCATTTTAGAGTACACATCCCAGAGTGAGTGTCAACAACACAATGCATATTCTCACCAAGTCTACACTCACCGAGTCTACACTCGTCATCGTACAGCCTCATAATAACCCTTAGGATTCTTCAGAAGAGTACACATGCAGGTAATTTCTTTGGATGGAATTTTCTGAATTCTGCAACTAATAATGACATAATGACATTTCACTACAGTAAGGGGAGGAAGGGACCACACCTCTAGACTGCATCACATCCTCCCTTTGTGGAATACCCCTCCTGTAAAAAAAGACCACCACAAGCAAGACCCAGGCCATACCGAGACTGAGGAAGGCAAGACTAGAGACCAAAAGTGGGGTCATGCAAGACCCACTCAAGAACAAGATCAGCATAATGTTTAATCCTAATCAAGAATCTAACCAAATAATATACAGATTTAAGTAAAATACAAATAGACACATAAATTATTATTCTTTGTTATCATCAATGATGTATATACCGGTAACTATAATATTTGTTTATTTCTAGTCCTGTTGGTAAATGGAGAATGAGTGTAGAAATGAAATACCACAACTGATTTCAACAAACAAATAAACAATACCTGTAGGAAATAAAAATTTGTGACCAAATTAATACACAATGTTATATTTATACTTTATTCAAAGATATGCCCCCAAATGTACCCTTAACCAAGTTTATACACAGACAACACACCAAAACTCATACACTATAAACTAATAACAATGCTATTCATAAACATAGTTTCACAAAATTGTAAAAGTTTATAGCTGCAAATGTACACTATTAATTATCCCGCAAAAAACATGAATATGTTAATATTCGATCAAATAAAATCATATCACCACCAAATTTTCCCAAAACAAATTATTGAGATAACTAAATCATACCTAATCATACCATAATTAACCCAGTTAAGGGTTAGGATAAAAATAAAGAACTGTATCAGCCCTGTATCAGCCCCAAGTTAAACAAATCAAGACATTCTTGAGTTTGAGATTCCCAGCGCAAAATCTATAATCTTTAATATGAAAAAAGTACCAAAGGTAGAAAGCACTCATTATGCAGAATGTGCCATTTAAAATTTCAAATGTATACAAATATTTTGAAAATAGCATATCTACAAGCTCAGAATGCATTGCGATGTGACGAATTGTGAGCTTGTAGATCGGCTATTTTCAAATGGCCGAAATATAGGGCTGAAGTGGTAAATGTATTTTTTAGTTTTTTTGTAATAATAATCAGTAACTAGTACTAAAAGGTTTTCAAATAAATGTAGTGGAGTAAAAGTAGGTTACTATGTGCCTCTGAGTAGAAGTAAAAGTATTGGAAAATACTTTTACTCAAGTAAAGTAAAAATACCTCAAAATTGTACTTAAGTACAGTACTTACATAAATGTACTTAGTTACTTTCCACCACTGCCCAAAAGAACATTGTGGCAAAAACACATCAACAACAATAATAAAGGGCTGTGTCGCCTCTGTGTGCTGTGCATACCTTTGCCTTGACTCTTGCATTCAGAAGTGAAGATCTGAACACAAAATGTCACCAGCACATATGGGACCCAACCTTCCCTCCTTTTCTGTGTGACATGACCATAGCGCTGAATGAATATACACAATCTTATATTTATACTTTATTCAAAGCTATGCCCCCAAATGTTCCCCTAACCAAGTTTATACACAGACAACACACCATACAAACTAATAATGGTATACTCATAAACATATTTTCAAAAGTCTTTCAAGTTTATAGCTGCAAATGCACGCTATTAATGAACCCGCAAAAACATGGACATGTTGAAATAAAATACAATGTTATCACCACCAGATTTTCCTAAAACAAATTATTGAGATAACTAAATCATACCTCCAGATGCAAGACCATGCAGGGTTTAGGACAAAAGCTGTCATTGGAAATGTCCAGGGGTGGATTACCCAACGGCCCTGGTTAGCCCAGGGACTCCTGGCCTGAGCTACGGTTCCCCTGAGCTTGAGCCTCCACGTGACCACGTCACTTTGCAGATGATTTAGTCAGACAATGTCATTCATTCATTCATGTCACTAAAATAACCCCAAAGGACCGAAACCATCTTGATACATTCATGTTACTGCAAGAATTTAACCCTCAGTTTATCCATAAGGCTTAATTCCAGAACTTCCAGAAGGTGTAATCGTCAAACAAATGAAGACATTCTTGAGCTTGAGAGATTCCCAGAATAGCACCTATAATCTTTAATATGAAATGGTAGCCTGAACCATATAGCATCAGTAGAGCAAAAATGCCATTTCCACACTTAGCCTTTAGTGCCTCTTCCCGTCTGATTTTTTCTTCCTCGTCTTTTTTCTCTCTCTTTTCCTCCTCTTCCTTCCTCTCCCTCTCTTCCTCGATCTTCTGCTGTGCTTTCTTGTACATGTCACTGGTGTAGTGTTTCCCTCCATTTTTTTCCACCATTCGATCTATCATCTCAAGAAGTTCTTCGACCTGGCTACGAGACTTTACTTTATCTGGGTTATTGATGAGTGAATGGTACCTCCCCCCACAAGAGTCGATCAGTCTGTTTAGCTCTTTACTCTGTTTCAGATAGTCCTCCACTGTGTCTTGCAGCTCGTCTGCATGTGTGAACAGAACTATGGTGTACATGGAGGCCTCAGAGCCAAAGTTCTCTTGGATCCATTTGATGGCATTCTTCTCCTCCTCAGTGAACCTCACCTTCAACCGGATCACCAGTAGGAATGCGTGGGGTCCTGGAACAGACAGCTCGACACACTTCTCGATTCTATTTTTTAGCTCCTTTTCCGTCACGTTGGTGTCATAGAGGCCCGGTGTGTCGACAACCTGGATTTTCCTTCCACCAATTACCTCCTGCTCCTTCTGACAATACTTTGTCTCAGACTCGGGTGACTCAGACGCTTTGAAGACATTCTTCCCCAGGATGGTGTTTCCAGATGCACTCTTTCCAGACCCGGTCTTTCCTAAAATAATGAGTCTCATCAGGTCTTTGGGCTCCTCAGAATCTGTGGACAGTTGGAAAAAGAAAGAAGTGAATCAATGAATTAACAAACATGTTAACCTCTTAAACCCCAGGGGGGTCCAGGAGGGAAAATCAAAAATATCGGAGTTGGACCTTGACCAGCCCCATTTACCCGCTGAGAGCTGTTCATGAGTTGGACAGCCTCTGCCCCCGTCGGCGGGGGATTGGGGCTCACCCCAAATAATGTTGTCAAAAACGCATCAACAATAGTAACAATAATAAAGGGTGTGTCGCCTCTGTGTGTGCTGTGCATACCTTTGCCTTGACTCTTGCATTCAGCAGTGAAGATCTGAACACAAAATGTCACCAGCACAAGCAGGCTCCAATATGGGACCCAACCTTTCCTGTGTGACATGACCATAGCGCTGACCTTGAATCACCACAAAAAGTAAAAGAAAAAGTGAAGATAATCAAGTGATATTATCATTGCCGTGTCATAAAATATTTATCTCTAGCTTTTTTACAGAAAATACATTTTTAGGTTGGGATACCAATTTTATCCAATCAGGATAGAGAACGCAGTCAAGATACAGATTACACAAGTGGAACTGTAGGCCTAAGTGATGACAAAATAAATGAGCAGAAACAATTGGAACAGGAACACTATAAAAAAATAAGCTGATAAATGGCTACTCTATCCTGATTGGCTGATATTTTATCACCTACCTGAAAATGTATTGATTGATTGATTGATTGAAAATTGTATTAACAGTTTGCAGAATTACAGTACATTTCAAGCACACATTTTCTGCTTATTAAAGAGCTGGAGACCGTGAGACCCCTGAACAAACACTCTAGCAAACATCTATCAGAATAGCTTTGGTCCATAGCTAATGTAGGAGCCGTAATGTGTTTGCTTTCTATGTGCCATTATGATTGACGTAAGGTATGTCTGTGTCACTTTAATGGGCACTGCACAGGTAGTGGGCGTGTCGGTGTCACTGGGGCTGGGGCGCTGCCTACCTATTCATGGCGTTTACCTGTCACTTGGTGAGGGAAGTTGGACAGAGAGGAGGTGAGCAAGAAGACATTTTCTGTTGACCGTATCAACGCACCTTTTATCACCTTAACAACCACGTTTAGTTATAGCTAAAAGCCTGGGAACAGTTGTGACTTACGTGTGGTGACTGAATAAACAGTAAAACTTACATCTGGAATGGACCTGAATTCATTGCGTGCGCGTCATACAAGCGTCTCTTTACTCTCATGTTTAGCTCCTCGCGGCGGCCTTTAAATCGCCGCAACAGCTAAGTTGCCAATGCTGACAGTACTCTCGACTTCCTGCGCTCTAATGCAAGCTCTAAATGCAACGGTAGCAACGGCATTAGGGCTATGGACCAGTATTAGGATTTAGTGATTTAACTTTTTAACACAAAACCTTTAGTTTGAACCCAAAACATATCACTTACCCTACCTTAATAGCCTTTACATATTCACATACCTGTTTGAGTGTTTCTTGGATGTATGGTGCTGCTACCTGTACTGTGCACTGCAGGTAGGCTATTATGATTTCCTGATCTGGCTTGGTACTGTAGTTGGTAGTGTTAGCGCTAGCAGGCAGCTCCTCCTCATCTAACAAGTGATGCACTCATGCACTGCTAGGCTCTCTTTTATATGTGTTGAGTTTCACTGAGCCTCCTTGCCAGCAATGTATTTGCCGTTTGGTTTCAGAGAAAATGAAACTGAACACAATGCTGGCACATGGCACTGGCAGGGGAATTTCCAAAGCTCTGTGTTGTAGTGCTTGATTGACAGAAGCTGCAGGGCACCATCTACTGGAGTATGGAGGGATAGCATAATAATATCCAACTAGAGAAAAGAGTATTAACTCAATATTTTAACCATCATCCCTCATTTCCCTCACTTGTTGGGATAAGATAAGCTAAAAAGCTATATTGGGGGAAATGCCTGTGGATTCATGAGTCATCATACAGTAGCTACAACAAACAGCTAAATGCAAGGCAATGAGACAACATGGGATCAAGTACATATATTTCAGCAACATTTTACAAAGAAAAAAAGAATTAGAGTAGAAAAGAGTAGAGCAAAAATGCCATTTCCACACTTATTCTTTAGTGCCTCTTCCCGTCTGATTCTTTCTTCCTCGTCTTTTTTCTTTCTCTGTTTCTCCTCTTCCTTCCTCTCCCTCTCTTCCTCGATCTTCTGCTGTGCTTTCTTGTACATGTCACTGGTGTAGTGTTTCCCTCCATTTCTTTCCACCATTCGATCTATCATCTCAAGAAGTTCTTCGACCTGGCTACGAGACTTTACTTTATCTGGGTTATTGATGAGTGAATGGTACCTCCCCCCACAAGAGTCGATCAGTCTGTTTAGCTCTTTACTCTGTTTCAGATAGTCCTCCACTGTGTCTTGCAGCTCGTCTGCATGTGTGAACAGAACTATGGTGTACATGGAGGCCTCAGAGCCAAAGTTCTCTTGGATCCATTTGATGGCATTCTTCTCCTCCTCAGTGAACCTCACCTTCAACCGGATCACCAGTAGGAATGCGTGGGGTCCTGGAACAGACAGCTCGACACACTTCTCGATTCTATTTTTTAGCTCCTTTTCCGTCACGTTGGTGTCATAGAGGCCCGGTGTGTCGACAACCTGGATTTTCCTTCCACCAATTACCTCCTGCTCCTTCTGACAATACTTTGTCTCAGACTCGGGTGACTCAGACGCTTTGAAGACATTCTTCCCCAGGATGGTGTTTCCAGATGCACTCTTTCCAGACCCGGTCTTTCCTAAAATAATGAGTCTCATCAGGTCTTTGGGCTCCTCAGAATCTGTGGACAGTTGGAAAAAGAAAGAAGTGAATCAATGAATTAACAAACATGTTAACCTCTTAAACCCCAGGGGGGTCCAGGAGGGAAAATCAAAAATATCGGAGTTGGACCTTGACCAGCCCCATTTACCCGCTGAGAGCTGTTCATGAGTTGGACAGCCTCTGCCCCCGTCGGTGGGGGATTGGGGCTCACCCTAAATAATGTTGTGTCAAAAACGCATCAACAATAGTAACAATAATAAAGGGTGTGTCGCCTCTGTGTGTGCTGTGCATACCTTTGCCATGACTCTTGCATTCAGCAGTGAAGATCTTAACACAAAATGTCACCAGCACAAGCAGGCTCCAATATGGGACCCAACCTTTCCTGTGTGACATGACCATAGCGCTGACCTTGAATCACCACAAAAAGTAAAAGAAAAAGTGAAGATAATCAAGTGATATTATCATTGCCGTGTCATAACATATTTATTTCTAGCTTTTTACAGAAAATGCATTTTTAGGTTGGGATACCAATTTTAGAGAACGCAGTCAAGATACAGATTACACAAGTGGAACTGTAAGTGATGACAAAATAAATGAGCAGAAACAATTGGAACAGGAACACTATAAAACTAGAAAAAGTGCCCTTCTGGGCACAGGTCTCCACCAGGAGGATAGGATTGTGTGTGATGTTTGGCAAAATGTTTAGGAGTAATATAAACGTGTGTGTGTGCGTGTGTGTGTGTGTGTGTGTGTGTGTGTGTGTGTGTGTGTGTGTGTGTGTGTGTGTGTGTGTGTGTGTGTGTGTGTGTGTGTGTGTGTGTGTGTGTGACGTGACTTGGCCTGTTGTAGCGCCACCATGAGGCTGATTTGAAAACTGTCAAGTGGCATTTCTTCCTCAGCCTAGTAGTGGGAATAGGCATGCACAGTTTCACCGCAATCGGACGCTGCGTTGCGGAGTTGTGGCAATTTGTACAAAATGGGTACAAAACGGGCTACTCCTGAAAACTTTAGAAGCCAATCGTAGGCAATCAGGATGGATAATTATGAGAAAGCAAACAAATCACATGATCACATGACTATGGATAGCATGTGTACCGATTTGCGTGAAATTTGGATAAAATCTGAAGGAGTAATATTAGAAAATGTGTTTTACATATGTCGGCCTCCTGGTGGCGCTATAAAGGGCAGATGTGAAAAATTCCAGGCAAAGGTTTTTCCTTGGCCTCTAGGGAGTGTGCATACATGGTTTTACACAGATCGGTGCAGTTATAGGTAAAACACAAATCGGCCAGTTATAGCGCCACCATGAGGCTGAGTTGAAAATATTCAAGTGGCATTTCTTCCTCGACCTAGTGGGAATGTGCGTGCAAAATTTCACAGAAATCACACCATGTGTTCATGATTTGCAGCATTTTGTTTGAAACGGAGCACTCCTGCGAACTTTGGAAGCCAATCTTAGCCAATCAGGATGGAGTCTGAAAAATCTGAAAGACCCGTTTCGTTGAATGGCTCTAGAGAGACTGTGTACCAATTTGCGTAATGTTTGGACAAAATCTGTAGGTGTACTGTCAAAACATTTGTTTTTCACAAAGTGGCCTCCTGGTGGCGCTATAACAGGCCAATGTGAAAACTTTGGGGCAGAGGTTCAGCTCTGGCATTCAGGGAGTGTGTGTGCAGAGTATGGCTGCGATCAAGCCAACGGTGCCAGAGATTGGCTGTTCACAGACGGACGGACGGACGGACGGACGGACGGACGGACGGAGTGCAAAACATACTCTCTCCCCATGCCTTCGGCCTGGTGGAGACAAAAAGAAGCTGATAAATGGCTACTCTCTCCTGATTGGCTGATATTTTATCACCTACCTGAAAATGTATTTTCTGTTTATTAAAGAGCTGGAGACCGTGAGACCCCTGAACAAACACTCTAGCAATCATTACTATCAGAATAGCTTTGGTCCATAGCTAAGTTGCAAATGCTGACTGGTACTCTCGACTTCCTGCGCTCCAATGCAAGCTCTAAATGCAACGGTAGCAACGGCATTAGGGCTATGGACCAGTATTAGGATTTAGTGATTTAACTTTTTAACAAAAAACCTTTAGTTTTAACCCAAAACAAATCACTTACCCTACCTTAATAGCCTTTACATATTCACATACCTGTTTGAGTGTTTCTTGGATGTATGGTGCTTGGTGCTGCTATACCTGTACTGCAGGTAGGCTATTATGATTTCCTGATGGCTTGGTACTGTAGTTGGTAGTGTTAGCGCTAGCAGGCAGCTCCTCCTCATCTAACACGTGATGCACTCATGCACTGCTAGGCTCTCTTTTATATGTGTTGAGTTTCACTGAGCCTCCTTGCCAGCAATGTATTTGCCGTTTGGTTTCAGAGAAAACTAGAAAAAGTGCCCTTCTGGGCACAGGTCTCCACCAGGAGGATAGGACTGTGTGAGATGTTTGGCAAAATGTTTAGTAGTAATATAAACATGTTTGCCTTGTATGGCAATTGGATGATTTGAGGCATTTTGTTCCAATCAACCTGTTTTGCAAAAATCAACCTGTTGGTGGCGCTATAACAGGCCAATGTGAAAAGGGTGGGATATATTCCTCAGCCTAGTAAGAAAATGTGTGAAAGATTTCACGTAAATTGCATGCTGTGTTCATGATTTGAGGCTTTTGTTCAAAACGGGGCAATCTTGCAAACTGTGAAAGGCAATTATAGCCAATTAGGGTGGAATATGAAATATCGGACAGATCCGACTTGAGCACATGACCATAGAGATACTGTGTAACGATTTGTGAGATTTTTGGACAGAATCTGGAGGAGTAATATCCAAAAATGTGTTTTACAAAAGTCGGCCTCCTGGTGGCGCTATAAAAGGCAGATGCGGAAAATGCAGGTCAAAGGTTTGTCCTTGGCCTCTAGGGAGTGTGCATGCAACGTTTCACGCAGATCGGTGCAGTTTTAGGTAACAAATGTGAAAAGCTGCCTCATGGTGGCGCTATAACAGGCCGTTCTGGAAAATGCGGGGCAGAGGTTCATCGTTGGCATCTAGGGAGTGTGTGTGCAAAGTTTGGCATCGACCGGGTTAACGGTGCCGGAGATTAGCTGGTAACGGACGGACGGAAGGACACACGGACGGACGGACACACACACACACGGACGGACACACACACGGACGGAGTGCAAAACATACTCTCTCACCATGCCTTCGGCCTGGTGGAGACAATGAAACTGAACACAATGCTGGCACATGGCACTGGCAGGGGAATTTCCAAAGCTCTGTGTTGTAGTGCTTGATTGACAGAAGCTGCAGGGCACCATCTACTGGAGTAAGGAGGGATAGCATAATAATATCCAACTAGAGAAAAGCGTATTAACTCAATATTTTAACCATCATCCCTCATTTCCCTCACTTGTTGGGAATTGGGATAAAATAAGCTAAAAAGCTATATTGGGGGGAAATGCGTCGTGAGTCATCATACAGTAGCTACAACAAACAGCAAAATGCAAGGCAATGAGACAACATGGGATCAAGTACATATATTTCAGCAACATTTTACAAAGAAAAAAAGAAAGAAAAGCTAACTTGTGCACAGCAGCACAACCCACCTTAATGGAAAAGCATTGCCATCTACTGTGTCTCTCCATCTGTTTGATAAAGAAATACATTTTCAGGTGGGTTGCCAATTTAATCCAGGCAGGAGAAAGCATACCCAGTTAATGGCAGTTATCTATAGTGTTCCAATTCCAATTTTGTCTGCAGATTTCTTTGTTTCATCACTTCTTAGTTTGTGGGAACCACTGCCATACTGTATAACTCACTCTACCACTGTGGGGAGAGACGTAACTGGCAATAGCACTGTAAGCACTGAAAAGTAACCGCTTTGGACATACAAGGTTTCCACCCAACAGCGATGATATTATACATTTTTTCAATAGCACCTACAGTAATTGCATCTGAATGAGACAAGACTCTTTTTGATGGTCATGTATTATATGTAAATTGCACAGATGTAGTTACGTAAGATACAAAGAAACAGTTAGAGATGAATGCTTTAGTCTAGGTGTGGGGGATGCAGAGGTGGAGCTGTCTGTACATTTTGTATCCACTCATCACCACACATGAAAAGGAGTACAAGAGGGTTTTGCTTCCTTCGACGCACAGTTAACAATATTATTGTAACTGATATTTGAGCCATAATGACCATAATGAGTGGCAATGTGAGAAGCTTGTTATGGATGATTGGTCTGTTATCCACTGCTAAGTGGTTTTCGAGATCAATTTGATAGCAGTGTCCATGGAAACACACCTGCTTCCAAAGTGATGATAGACCTATAGAGAATTCAGTGACAACACAGAATGGAAAACATCCTCCTTTTTCACTGTGGAAAATGTTACTAGGAGTTTATACAATGATGATGCAAATAATGTGGAAGCTATCTACAAATCATTTATTGAGAATGTACAGTTCAACATATTGAAAAAGTGTAAAACTATAAATGTGGTCATTATTGTGGTGCATGGTAGTAAACACAAGTAAAGAAATTATGTAACAACCTCAGACTGATCGCTGAAGGACTTACACTGTCCATGCACAGACTGTACTGTTGTTCATCACTTTGCTGCTGCTTTTATTTGCTTTTTTTATTTGTCTTTAATTAAAAAATAAAATCACACCCGTGTGAACTGAGTGGTGTAATATAGCCTGTCTGACGTAATGAAATCATGTCTGACGTAATGAAATCACACCCGGGTGAACAGGGTGAACATAGCAACCATGCTCATTTTTTCTGCACAGACTAACAAAGCCAGTTGTAGGAGTGGTTTACACCACTCAAATGTCTGACGTAATGAAATCACACCCGGGTGAACATAGCAACCATGCTCATTTTTTCTGCACTAACAAAGCCAGTTGTAGGAGTGGTTTACACCACTCAAAAATATATATATGATCTGATTTCATTGCGACTGCAGGTCAGTCTGTCAGTCAGTCAGTTGTTTGGTTGGTCAAACCCAGTCATGCCTCGTGACATCACGTGACATCATCAGGGATGGAGATACCTGATGTCATCAATATTAAGCCCATATATGGAGATCCCTTCATCAATATTGGCCAGCAACTCTACATCTGACCTCAAACCATTAGATCTCCATATATGGAGCTAACCTGTTCTGACATTCCATATGTTGATCCTTCCCCAAGTTCCCCAATCCTTCCTCTTCGATGTCTCCCTTTTGACTGATACCTGTCCATTTATACTCTAGACGGGCCTGCCCCAAAGTTATTAGTGCAGCCGTGCCCGGCAGCTGGCGAAAACTACAGTTCTCAACAGGCTCGAGAATTAAAGCCCGGCCCTACATCGAACCCTGTACACTCAAGACACTGCCCCCGCTGCCACCCTTAGATCTCTATATATGGAGCTGACCTGTTCTGACATTCCATATGTTGATCTGACCTCAGTGCCGGTTCTAGGAGTAAGGTGGCCCTAAGCAAGTTTATTTTCTGTAACCCCCACCAGGGCTTCAGAAAAAAAATGTAAATTTGCGATGAAAATCCTTAAATCTGGTGCACTTTGAAATCAAAATTAAGACGTTAGATCTATAAAGAACTACACACATCATATTAGATTATTATGTGTGGGCCACAGGTGTATTGCATAATGCACTGACCTCATCAAACCCTGTACACTCAAGACACGCTACATATATGGCCAATACAGAATTCAGCGGTCGCCCAGCAGTCTGCTGTCACCCAGGCGGATATGTTGATCTGACCCCCCATTCGAAAGCGCCAGTGCTCGCCCAGCAGGCTACTGTCAGTGTCACCCAGTCGGATGCGTGCACCCTCAGACGTTGACCATGCATGTCTCTGTATATGAAAAGTGCTATATAAATAACGTTCATCATCATTACTTGACAACTGCAACTCCATCTCTGTTCTGCCAACTTGTGCTCTCCTACGGCTGATCCTGCCTGCTTTTCAACCTACCAAAATCTCCTCATCCCACTTCTGTGCTCCTTTCACTGGCTATGCCTGCATCCAATCGCCCCCAGTCAGGACTGCTGACTCATTTTCATTTTCCACCACAGTAAGAAACCTCTTCAGACTCTGCCCCACTCCTTATTTATTTGTATCAATCAATGCTTTATTTCAGACACAGGGAGATCCATATCACAGAATAATAAAATACATATAAAACAGTACAAATCACACAAAGTACAGTACAAAAAATAAAAAATATAAATACAGATTTTCAATGTCTAACATGCAGACAAGTCCACCAGTGCTTCCACAATTTGGAAGAGAATCTATACGAACTGTATACAGGGTTAGTCACAGCAGTAATGATGCTCTAGAGCATGTTAATATACAGATTAGTTAAACCAACGTTTTATTCATTTAAATAAATTCTGGATTGCATCTTTAACAACTGAATGATGGGACTTGAAGGGAATCCTGACATCCTGGTCTTAATTTACATAATAGTTTATGTTTTTGAGGGGCGATGATGTAGGCCTACGATGATAAGAGTGCCCCTCACTTCACGCGGTGTGATTCCGTATTATTATTATCCGTCTCAGATCATATAGCCTATAGGCTGTATAGGCTATATACTGACTGGGGAATTCAGGATGAAATACCCACTGGCTTATAAGAGAGATAAAGTCAGATCTCTGACTCAATATCCTCCTCTGCTCCATGATTTATGATGAAGGCTGGATAGCTGAAACGTGTGTCCCTGTTCAAAAATGAAATAAATGTTTTGAACTGAAGTCTTGGTGTGTGCGACCCACTAGCGTTATTTATTTGATATATAATTTGATATGTTTTGAACGGATAACGCACCTAAAGTCAGAGCGCGGTGGTCACATGAAGAGTAATTGAATGAAATGGAGCACATCACACTCAGGGACTTTATTGGCATGAGAAATCATAAGCCTATACATTTGCATTGCCAAAGCATAAGTGGAACAATACAATCAAAACAAAATAATGTGTGCACAATTAGGGAATATAAATTATGTGTACACAGAGATGATGGAAATCTACAACCATAAGAATTGTGCATTATGCTGTCATAAATAGTTAGCCTATAGGGATAATTTACGTAATCTTGTCCACACGTCTCATATTTGCCATCGACAATGAAAGGAGAAAATAGGTCAAATGTCTGCCAAATATTATGTTAATTTGAGGCAACAGGCGACAGGCATTCTGATTGGCCAGTATGAGATGATGTACAATGTACATGATAAGAACGCCCCTCACTTCACACAGGTGTGATTTTTCAAATGTGTTTCGTATGTACAGTGTTTTACAATTTATACATTTTTCAAGTGTTTAAAGGTAATGGCACACAAACACACACACACTCACACACCCACACACACACACACACACAGCGAGAGAGAGAGAGAGAGAGAGAGAGAGAGAGCGAGAGAGAGAGAGAGAGAGAGACAAGCTATTCAGTTTGTGTTCAATTAATTGTTTCACTGTTTGCCTCTCACTGAATTTGACACTTCTCCAGTGATTTAGCAGACTTTTGTGTGGAATCAGGCCCCAAAACCTGCCGCAGGTCGGAGCTGAAACTCGGCCGACGGGCCAGTGGATACAGCGCGCCACACGGTTCGTCACGAACAGGCCTCCGCGTGGCCTGGTACGAACGAATGGACACTTTGCGGTGCTGAGACGGACCTGTTTCAGTTGGCAGTCCACCTTTTTTAGCCAAAGTCTCAAAAACCTTCTCCAGACTGGTGCTATCTTTGGCGGAGGTTTCGAAGTACGTGCAGTCCTCACCGAGAGCTTGGAGAACCTCCTCCCGAGATATGTTTCTTTCCGACGGAGCTAGGTCAACTTTGTTGGCGCAGATCACTATGGGGACATGTGCGCACTGGCGCGCATTCCGCGCAACAGAGGTTTTGGCGAGTTTGGATTTG
>NC_136809.1:31671867-31689367 GCF_951216825.1 Electrona antarctica | reverse complement strand
GTTTAGAAAATATCAGAGAAAAAAATATTCAAAAGGCCATTTACTGTAATCCACTGTCCATTTCGTAAAACGAATGAATGAATAATCAGTGCTTGGGGTAAGCTTTTGCAGAATAATACACCTCTGCCTCTGTCATTGTTTAGTCTTTCTGCCTCATTCATTGTTTTTTATTTACATGTGTATTATGTCCCCTGGTTTAGTTGTCGTGTTGTTGCGTTCCAGTCTGCCCTCTCCGTTTCTTACAGTATTTGTAATCAGCCCCATGTATATTGGTCTTGGGCCCTAGTCAGTGTAATCAGCCCCATGTATATTGGTCTTGGGCCCTAGTCAGTGTAATCAGCCCCATGTATATTGGTCTTGGGCCCTAGTCAGTGTAATCAGCCCCATGTATATTGGTCTTGGGCCCTAGTCAGTGTAATCAGCCCCATGTATATTGGTCTTGGGCCCTAGTCAGTGTAATCAGCCCCATGTATATTGGTCTTGGGCCCTAGTCAGTGTAATCAGCCCCATGTATATTGGTCTTGTGCCCTAGTCAGTGTAATCAGCCCCATGTATATTGGTCTTGGGCCCTAGTCAGTGTAATCAGCCCCATGTATATTGGTCTTGGGCCCTAGTCAGTGTAATCAGCTCCATGTATATTGGTCTTGGGCCCTAGTCAGTGTAATCAGCTCCATGTATATTGGTCTTGGGCCCTAGTCAGTGTAATCAGCCCCATGTATATTGGTCTTGGGCCCTAGTCAGTGTAATCAGTGTAATCAGCTCAATGTATATTGGTATTGGGCCCTAGTCAGTGTAATCAGCCCCATGTATATTGGTCTTGGGCCCTAGTCAGTGTTATACATCCTTCCTTCCTCCAGTTGTTGAGTCATGTCCCGGATCATAGCAGAGAGCATCCAGCTGAAACCCGGGTTCAGAAGGGTATGCTTGTGGAGGAATGCTCCGTGCTTCCTCCAGGCCACATACACACCCAGAGCAACTCCCTGGAGCACTGGAATACATGCATAAAGCAGCGCCGGCGTCAGGAGGACTTCTTATCTGGTGAGTTTATCAAAGGCTCTTAGGTTAGAGCGAGAATCAGCCAACAGCCATGGGAATAGCTGCAACAGACAGACAGATACCATAGATAGATAGATAGATAGATAGATAGATAGATAGATAGATAGATAGATAGATAGATAGATAGATAGATAGATAGATAGATAGATAGATAGATAGATAGATAGATAGATAGATAGATAGATAGATAGATAGATAGATAGATAGATAGATAGATAGATAGATAGATAGATAGATAGATAGATAGATAGATAGATAGATAGATAGATAGATAGATACACATTATGATGTTTACCAGCTTAAATTGCCCACAATTTATTTATATAAGTAAGATCATTATAATGAAGAACATACTTTGAGAGGTGAATAAATTGTTCTAAATGAATGTCTGCATAGAGGTCACAGTGTAAAAGAACATGAACATAATTGATCATTATTTTGCATGTCAGCAAAGAATGGTCACCGCTGTTCTCTCGTTATCGAGCCAGACGCCACAGCTCTTCTCGGCCACAGTCCAGTAAAGAGGGGATGTATTAGTCAACGTCAGTCCTCACAGCAGTTTAACTGTGGGTTCAGTCAGAGACTCATGTTTTAGACTCATTTTTGTTTTACCTTTGTCTCTTTTGTAAACCTCTGTCTCTTTCAGGCTTGCTCCATAGGCCAGTGGAGAACTTGTTGATGAACCAAGGTGACCGTTTCAGACAAATTCAGGAGCAGAAAGAAATTCTGAGCCAAGTCCTGCCAACCATACAGTCTGGATATGTAAGACTAGCATGAGATCCAATCACTGTCCTAACATCACTATCAGAGCTCTGCCCTTTGAAAAATTGCATGTGTATCAGAATTTACTGAGGGTATTGCTGGTGGCATCCAAAAAAGCCTTAACAAAAAAGTGGCTTACAAATGTTATTCCAACTATAAATGAATGGATTGATTTAATCTATAGTATATTTTATTTATTATTGAGAGAATTACATTCAGCTTTAGAGGTCAGGTTGAAGTCTTCACAGATAACTGGTTTAGATGGATTACTTATGTCTCTACCATAAGACCTGCCTGTTTAAATTCAGTTAAATCTGTTTAACCTGTAGAAGCAGATGCACCTGTTTGAGGTACTTATGTATTATGGTCATATAATAGAGAAGAGAGGCAGATATCTCCCCTTGTGTGTATTGTACGTATATTGTCTTGTTTTGTTTTGTTGTATAGTCTTTTCGTTTACATGTATGTTTGATTAAAATTCAATAAAAAGTAAATTGAAAAAAAAAATGCATGTGTGTACTGTGTGTGTGTGTGTGTGTGTGTGTGTGCGTGCGTGCGTGCGTGCGTGCGTGCGTGCGTGCGTGCGTGCGTCTCAGGGCTACCGTGTGGGCAGTGAGTTCTGGAGTCTTCCTCAGCATTATGGAGATGAGAAGAGTGGCATTACTGCCACCCTGACTCGGACGGAGCAGGGGGTGCGAGAGGCGGTAGCACGTGTAGGGCGGCCATTCATCACGCGGCAGGAGTTAGGTATGCACAGACACACACAAACCACACACAAACAAGCAATTTAAATGCTATTATTGCATGTGTGCTGTGTTAAATACCACCAGATAATGTAATTAATAATGTAAGTAAAACACCTACGTATGACTCAGAAATGAGCAGTGCATGGAAGCAAGCACATGTGCATTCACATGTATACGCATGCTTTCGCACACCCATGCACGCACGCACGCACGCACGCACGCACGCACACACACACACACACACACACACACGCAGCCTCTTCAGTGACTGCCCAGAAGTCCGACATAAGACTGAGGTTCGGGTTAGCAACCTACGTAGCCGGTTGAGAGTGAGACTGGGTTTAGAGTTAGGTTTGGGATAGTGTTAGTAATCGGACGGACTAACAGGAGGTCGGAAACAATAATATTGTGGAGACTGTATTGCCTCCACAGTTAAATTTGTGTTGTTTCAGGAAACGTTGGTGCTGAATTGTCGCGTCCGTCCGCACAGGCCTGGATCCACAGTGAGTACCTGGAGAAACAGCACCGGGAGCTCAGAGAGGTTCTGGCAGACCTGGACTACAACCTGCCGGTAACACACAACTCAGACAAACATGTAGTGGGTGCAGTAGGCGACATTCACGTAGTAATACTGTAATAATCTCTTAACATTCTGCCAGCTATCAGTGACTCAAATGGTGTGAGAGAAAATCCAATCTGTGTGAATTTGGGCCCTCTGAAAGCTCACTGCTCTCTGTATCCCTCAACCAATCAGGGGAGCTGTTTGAACTTGAACTATGGGAGGGCGCCTCTGCTGATTTCTTTTGATAATTCTTGTTTAGTTTTTGACAATTGGCACATGGGTAGTGTTACATAATAAGTATTTTTGCATGGCACTCTGTCTGCTGCTGCTGGCAAGCTGCCTTGATGTTCCCAACCAGCCTGTATTCTCGCTACAACGAAGGCACACTGTGTTTAACCATTCTGTAAACGCTTAACAAGCCACAACAGGGCACACACGCACACTCGCTATTCGCTGCTATATAAGTTAAAAGACTGTAAAGACACTTTTGCAGTATCAATAATTTGATTTGTAGTGCATGTGTGGAATGCATGTGCATGTACACCAAATTGTATTTTGGACAGAACCGTATACCATTGCAGCTACATGGTCTAAACTCTAAATTATAATCAGCCATTTATGAAACCCGATGCTGTGCGTGCCCGGCCATAGAGTAGCAGTGTTGTGGTGCTCTCAGCATGACAATCACTCTATCACTGTGGGTCCTGGGGTACAGCCAGTTCTAGATCTCACACACATGCCTGCATGGGGACATCTGTGCACAAGCAGTGCCCATTAAACCTAATTAAACATCTTGAGTAGCAGGTGTTGATCAGAACTCTCCATTTGTCTCCAACAGCATTTAAATCTGTTTGTTTTATTCTCCCTCCGGTTATGCAATACCTGTTGTACCCATTGTCAGAGTATCCGTTGTACCCATGTCCCTTCTATGCCCATGTATGGTGATCTCAATCTGTCTGGAGTCCAGTCCAGTGTTTGACATCAGTAATATATGTCATGTTGATGACATCACAATACTCCATGTATAGGGATTTATGGATTTATCTAAATTCTTTGGACAACAGCAGATCCAACCGAGTTCCCACTGGCAACATGGGTCCTTGGCGATAAAGACTTTTAAGTTGATATGTTGGGGACACACATGCACACACAGATTAGGTATGACTAGAGAGTAGCGCCAAGAGGCGTTAAGAAAGAAAGGCGTCTCTTCTGGGTTTTTAAACAGCTGATGGATGGAAATGATGCTAGTGCTTCAACTTGTAGCGTCGGCAAAGCGTTTACGGTTTGGTGCAAGTAAAAACATTGCTTAAGGTGCTTGATTTTCTGCCAAGCTGTATAGTTTTTGTACAGTACGTGCTAGCAGCAGCGCTACAGCGTTCGAATAATGCTGTTTTGTTTGGGTTTGTACCCACTCTGTTTTGTTTCACTCTGTCTGTACAGGACATTGATGGGTTGGCTGGTAAACCAATCACTTATATCACAGTGTGTGAGATCCCGTCACTGGACGAGGACAAAGAGGAGGCGGCGCCGAGGGAGGAGGAAATTAACCAGTAAGATTGACTGACTGACTGACTGACTGACTGACTGACTGACTGACTGAGATGTTTGAATTTCATTGTTTAAATGATTGACTAGTAGTGGAACTGACTGATTGACTGAGGGTACAATTACACTGTCGTGTCAAGAAACGCCCAGAGCATGTGTATCTTCTGGGTTTTTGAGCGTTGCCTAGACGCAGCTGTGTGTGTGTGTGTGTGTGTGTGTGTGTGTGTGTGTGTGTGTGTGTGTGTGTGTGTGTGTGTGTGTGTGTGTGTGTGTGTGTGTGTGTGCGCGTGTGTGTGTGTGTGCGTGTCCGTGTGTGTCCGTGTGTGTCCGTGTGGTGTGTGTCCATTTCCGCACGGACAAATGCAGTAGCGCTCTGTGACCTGGGGTGGCACTGTTGGGCGGCTAGCGCTGTGTGACCGGGGGTTTGCACTAGAGTTCAGTACAGTACCTATAACAATAATAATAAGCATAGTTGCACAGCTCCGTTTTAAACAGCTGGTGGATGGAAATGATGCTCGCGCACAGCTTCAACTTGTTGCATCGGCAAAAAAAAACGAAGCGCTTTGCCGACGCAGCGATGCTACAAGTTGGTCTGCACAGCTGCCCCTGAACTGTGGAATGCTCTCCCCCCACACTTGAGAGTGCCACAGTCAATCGACTGCTTCAAGAGAGGACTAAAGACCTACCTGTTTAATAAGGCCTTCCCCCAAACCCACTGATTTTATTCCCTGACCTCGTGTTCATTAACTGTTGTTTTTTGTTTCCTGCTTTTAATCATGTAATGTTCTTTTCTTTCTGCTTTTACCTATTGTTTCATATATTATGCCTACTGTAGCACTTTGAGATTCTGAGGAATGTAAAGTGCATTATAAATAAAATCCATTATTATTATTATTATTACAAGTTGAAGCCGCGTGCGAGTGTAATTTTCATCAACCAGCTGTTTAAAAACCAAGAAGAGACGCCTGCTCTAAGCGCTTTCTTGTCGCTTCATTTGTGCCCTGCTGCCCGCGCTCACACTGACTGACTGACTGACTGACTTACTGACTGACTGACTGACTGACTGACTGACTGACTGACTGACTGACTGACTGACTGACAGCTACAAGAGTGGCTCGTTAACTGACTGACTGTCTCCAAGACTAGCAGCGGGCAGGGATATTTTGATGATTGCCGCCCTTCCTAACTGTCCATTAAATTGGTCCTCTCTACAGTGATCCATTGGCTCGGTCTGATGATATCATGTTGGACACTCTGCTGATCCCGGCCCTGAGGTTCTGTGGCCAGTCAGCCCACTGGACTGGCAGCTCCACCTCCCACCAGGTATGTAGGTGCTGCCACACGGTCAAAAGAGCTGCGCACGTTCTCGGCTGCGCGTAGCTTAAAGCTTGAGTTTTTAGACAGCTGGTGGATGGAAATTAAGCTCCACCTCCGCGGAATTCTTGCGCGACGGCCAGATTCCCGGAAACGCTCTCCTCCGCTCAAGTCTTCCGCGGAGGTGGAGCTTCTTTTCCATCCACCAGCTGTCTAAAAACTCAGAATTTAAGCTGCGCGCAGTTTAAGAAGTGCGCAGCTTAAGAATGTTTTGCGCTATGGTGTGGAGACGGTGTGTGTATGTGTTATATGATGCCTGTTTTCTGCAAGACTCTAATGTTAACCCATTCCTCGCCTTTGACGTAGATCTACGCCAATTGAATTAGACCAATTAGACATTAGACCAATTAGACACTCACTCACTTACTGTAAGTGGAGTCTCTTGATTCTGATTGATCAGTTGTGTGGCATGTGCTTTGTGATCCACAGACAACTGTGTTTAATGTTGCCATGGAGGCTGTTTTAGCAGCAGCCTTTTTTTGCTAAATAAACCCCTTCAGGTAATAGTTAAATAATTGTGTGAGCGCTCAGCACAGCATACCACATAAATAAGGTTATAGACTATAGTTCTAGCAGCTGATCCGTGTTCAAATGAGACAAAGGCTCTTTAGTGCACGTCATCCCCTCTCGCTCTCCTCCCCTCCCTGTCTCCCTGTTCATTTGAACACTGAATGACAGATATATGACATGGCCCTGCTGCTTTTCATAGTTAGTAGTTATGTCTCCTTTCCTTACACCACTGATTTCTCTCCTGGTTCCCTCACTGTCTCAACATCAGTGGACTGTAACTCAGTACATTTGCTTGAGTAGCCTACTGTACACTCAGGGGCCTGATGTACTTCATAATTTGTACTTTGGAATTCTTTTTTTACCTGAGTATAAACCCCATCCAGGGAGAGGTGGGGATCAGTGTCAGGATGAACTTTGAGGCCCTGACTGGAGAGAGAGCCTCGTCTCATCTGGAGCTGCACAATGAGGGCAGCACCGCCATCTACTACAGCTGGCAGCAGCTGCAGCTGCCATGCAGCTTTCCTAACATGGTGGCACAAACAACCACTCCACACTTCTACTTCAACTCCTCTACAGGTGGTACATACAGGCACATTAGGTGCCCTTGGGGAAAATACACACACACACACACACACACACACACACACACACACACACACACACACATGTGCGCACGCACACTCACACTCACACCCACACACACACACACACACACACACACACACACACACACACACACACACACACAAACACACAACATAGCCAGCCAGAAACACCTGCTGCTGCTTCTGCTACCTGCTTCCTACGTCAGCTATACTGTGATCAGTGTTTCATTGTCACGCCAAACCTTTATTCACACGCATGTTGTGTTCCACCCCCATGCAGCTGTAATCCTACCGGGAGACACGCAACGAGTGGAGTTCACGTTCAAGTCAGAGGTCCCAGGCATCAAGAGAGAGCTGTGGCAGCTCAACACACACCCTGTGCTGCTGGGTGGAGCCTCAATGCAGGTGACACTGCGGGGACTGGCAGTGTACCAGGACACTATGGCAGAAAAGAGACACGCTATAGAGGTGTGTGTGTGTGTGTGCGTGCGTGCGTGCGTGCGTGCGTGCGTGCGTGCGTGCGTGCGTGCGTGCGTGCGTGCGTGCGTGCGTGTGTGTGTGTGTGAGAATTTGAGAGTGAATCAAGAGCATTTAATATACAAATACAAACAGCCAAAAAGTGTGTGTGTGTGTGTGTGTGTGTGTGTGTGTGTGTGTGTGTGTGTGTGTGTGTGTGTGTGTGTGTGTGTGTGTGTGTGTGTGTGTGTGTGTGTGTGTGTGTGGCCACGTGCACATCCATGTGCCTCCAGATGGAGCTGCAGAGAAGGGTGGCTGAAAAAACATGTCAGTCGCTGCTATACGAGCTGCTGCAAGGAGTTGGCAGCCCAGAGAGATGTAGCTCTCCTGCTGACCTGTACATTACTGAAGAACAAGAGTTCCTCTGCAGAAACCCCAAGGTATACAGTAGTGCCTATGGCTTTCAGCTGAATGATGATTCCTTTGTTTTGATGCAGGAGGTTTGAGGCACAGAGTTCAGGGATACCCCTGTTGCCTTTTCACATGCTTCACACAATGCATATTGTTATTCAATCATGCATCTTTTTTATTGTAATAATTTCAAGTGAATTGAATTATAGAGGTGTTAACTAAGGATGTCCCAATCATGTTTTCTTTGCTCCTGATCCGATTCTGATCATTTGATTTTGAGCATCTGCCGATGCCGATTTTTCCCGGTCCGATATTTATATTTTTATAGAACACTTATGCCATGTCACAATAGTACAATATCCCACATCACAGATAATTTCCTTTTGACCTTTGACCTTTCATCGCTAGAAAGGTCAAAACGCCACGATGCGCTTTTTTCATCGCTAGAAAGGTCAAAACGCCACGATGCGCTTTTTTCATCGCTAGAAAGGTCAAAACGCCACTATGCGCTTTTTTCATCGCTAGAAAGGTCAAAACGCCACGATGCGCTTTTTTCATCGCTAGAAAGGTCAAAACGCCACGATGTGCTTTTTTCATCGCTAGAAAGGTCAAAACGCCACGATGCGCTTTTTTCATCGCTAGAAAGGTCAAAACGCCACGTCAAAACGCCACGATGTGCTTTTTTCATCGCTAGAAAGGTCAAAACGCCACGATGCGCTTTTTTCATCGCTAGAAAGGTCAAAACGCCACGATGCGCTTTTTTCATCGCTAGAAAGGTCAAAACGCCACGATGCGCTTTTTTCATCGCTAGAAAGGTCAAAACGCCACGATGCGCTTTTTTCATCGCTAGAAAGGTCAAAACGCAGCGAGATGGCATGGCAGTGAATAAGTACGGGACCATACAAAGCATCATATTTTAACACTAAGTTAATCGACAGTATGTAAGGAAACACTTTGTACTTGAATCTGTAGTGTAGTGTAAACTCTGGCACCATCTTCGACAACTTCAATATCACACTTTTGACATGAAAGAGGCTGAAGACTTTGGAAAGGAGATGTGGGGCGTCACAAACTAAGGAACCAGAAAAGAAGAGGAAGCAGGAACAAGATGGACCTGAAGTGAAAAGAAGAGGCGGTGAAACACAAGGAACAATACACTGACACTGCTGCTGAAGAGGGAGAGGAGGAGGAAAATGAAGAGGAGGATCCTGCAAAAACTGAAGAAGATGCTGCTATTGTACTGTAGCAGTGTCTGACACACACGCATGCACGTACTGTACGTGCACACACACACACACACACACACACACTCATACAAAGCATAGGGATCAGTGAAACTCCCCATCTGGATCAGTGTGGCCTTTAATTGGTGTGAATGGAGAACGAGTACACCCTGATGTTTCTCTACCATTGATTATTTTGTCCGCATTGTGAATACGTATACAATCCCTTCTCTCGAAGAAGAAGAAGAAGAAGAAGGGATTGTATAGAACAAAGTGTTGTGGTGAGCCACTGTCCCACTGTCATGATTAAACACCCCTTTCACTAACAAGCAAACCAAAAAGTAAAACAAATTTTAGTGCTCCCCGGGTATTATAATACTAGAGTTTCAGGCCTCTACGTGGCCCTCACACCTGACCTACATTGCACCGACCCATATACCCATATAAGGAGATCATTAATGTTGTCTTCAACAGTTGTCATAAGATAGAGCATGCAGTGACAATTTTGTTCACCAAGACAAGACCTTGAAGAAGATCTTGGTGACTGAAATGATAATTCAGGTCATGCAAAAGCAACCAGAACAGCTGGAAGGTTTTTTGCCTGTATTGACTAAGCCTGCAGAATGGCTGGGCAATGTTAAGCCGCCGTCCCTACTGGTCAAAAACTGGTACTGCAGGCGGGCTGGGTCCAGGTTATCGTGACGTGGGACGTGACGCAGAGGTACCACAAGAACAGCGCAAGGGGTACTATGATAGGAGCCAGCCAATCATATCAACGCTCGAGGGGTACTATGATAGGAGCCAGCCAATCATATCAACGCTCGAGGGGTACTATGATAGGAGCCAGCCAATCATATCAACGCTCGAGGGGTACTACCCGGAAGACTTTAGTCGTGGCTTCAAAACGCCACTGAGCAACTTCCATTGAAGTGAATAGCGGGGGGGGGGGGGGCTATCGCTCCTCAATCTGTTCTCTAGATATATTATAGCTCTATGATATTGACGTGTCCAAAATAGAGGCACCAGGTTGAAAGTGGTTCAGTATGTCTGAGTTTTATAAATAATAAAGGTCCCTCCCATTAGCCAATTTTAATATAGTAGCCTATTTAACAAATAAATTAATACGTGTGACTAAATAATAACTATTGATGGATACATTGGACAACAGATTTTTTTTTTTCATTTCCTGAAAAATAGCGGCTTTGCACACAAGGTTTCTGTACATTGTAACACAAACTATATACTGCTGTTTTCCAGAGGTGGTAAATATTTGATTAATACTGCATTGTTCCTTTACATTTTTGAGGATATGTAATTTACTTGAGTATACATTTTTATTTGTGCCTACTTTTACTTTCAAATGTATTTCCCCATGCCTCCTCCCAAGTAGTATATTCTTGTACTCTTCCTTTGAAACTGAAATCAAAATGATCCTCTCAACTTCCACTGCTGTCTGGACATAACACTGTGAAAACTTTGTTTTAGCTGCAGTACCACTTTGAGCCAATAGAGGCGCTGAAGAGACTGTGGCAAGAGGTGTCTCCAGGAAGCATCTGGAATCTCTCTGTTCACACACTGAGACAGGTAGAGTCATAAACTATTCATTTGATTACTTAGGAATGACACATCAGAAAATACTTGAAAGCATGTGTAAACTGTGTGCCCTCTTCTGTAAGACTGAAGGACTTGTTGTTGTGGCCTGAAGCCACATGTGATGGCGTTTCTTGTGTTGCTGTTGTGCAGGCAGTGTTGTCTCTACCTGAGAAGCAGCTGGACTCTGCTCAGGACAGCTTAACTAGAGACAGGGGTCTGTGTCAGCTCAACTCCCTGCTCCTGGAGCTATCTAGACCACTGCTCCAACACGCACCTCTGACATCAGTAACAATAGGGTGAGATATACATCCATCACCAAAATGCCACACTACCACATCACATGCAATCTGGGAACCCGGTTCAGAATGTCGATAGCACCCACTCAGCTGGTTTCAATAAACTTCAGGGAGGGAACAGGATTTTTCAGTGGTCAAAATGTCATTGTTAAAGCTCCGCCCACTTATGGTTTTCACAAGTCCAACTCCATCCCCAAGCCTTTTAGTGATTACTTTCAAACAAATTCTCAAGTAGGCTTATTTTTTCATATACTGCAATCATGTCTTATGGAAATTCTTTATATCTTGTTATGTCTTTATTGTATCTTATATAGGTAGAGGCATTGTAGGCTATAAGCCCCCGAGGGCTTCTTGCCTCCTCCTGGGACTTTCTTTTGTATGCTTTATTGTATTCTATATTGTATCAAATCAAATCAAATCAAATCAAATCAAATCAAATCAAATCAAATCAAATCAAATCAAATCAAATCAAATGTTAAATTAACAATATAAATTGGGGTATCAGAGATAGAAATGCCATTAAATTGGGGTCTGTAGACTAATATGCATGTCAAACTGGGGGTCTTTGAATTTAAACGGGTTGAGAATCACTGCTAGAGCCGTAAAAATCTTCTCTTATGGGGGTCCCTGCATGGCATATCTATAACGAGTTTGGGAACCACTGCACTAAATCACTACTTTTACTTTTATTCTTAAAACATACTTTTATAGAAAGGCAATTCCATGATTTTTAAATGTTGATTCCCGCAATGTTTTTTTTATTTTATTTCTCACTGCACTTTTATTTTATTTTATTATATATTTATATTGTTGTTGTTGTTTTTCTTTTCTTTTTTCACATTTTGTGAAATCATAATTTCATTCCACCATTCTGCCGTCCCTTCAGACTGTCTTCATTGATATATGACATCATCAATATGTTATTCACAGGGAAGTGTTATTAGAAGAACATGTCTTGCTGTTTACTTTTAGGCAGTTTGTTTTGATAAATGCTTTATCTCTCTCTCTTTCTCTGCAGGCGGCAGCTGTGGAGGGAGCTACTGGACAGAATGGCTGCTGAGGCTGTGAGGCTCAGACAACTACTGGGGCTCCCAGAGACAGATACATGGACAGAACAATCACAGCACCCACAAATCACTGATGCATGTGAGTTACACACGCACGCACGCACGCACGCACGCACGCACGCACACGCGCACACGCACACGCACACACACACACACACACACACACACACACACACACATACACACACACACACACACACACACTAATATAGTATCTAAGTACCACTGAATTGTGATGTGATCTAGATTCAGAGGACAAGCTCAAGAAACAAGAGAAGACTGAGAAAAAGGGAGGGATGGCCGCCACTGAGGAGGAGGAAAAGAAAGGAGACAAAAAAGGAGCTTCTAAGTCGGCAAAAGAGAAATTGCCAGAGGTTCGACAAAAACTGTGCATGCATGTGTGTACCTGACTACAGGATGTGTATGACAAAACAATACCATCTCATGCCACTGGGTGGCAGCAGATATCTATATAAGGATATTGATTGAGAACATGAGAAAATGCCTTCCTTGGTGTGCATTTGTGTGTGTAACTAACTACTGTACATTTCAGTGTTACGCATCCCACATCAAACCTGTTTTGATCCATACCTTCATAGGGTCATCCTTATTACTAATTGTTGGCTCATTAAGCTCATAATAGCTCACAGAAAAATATTAGAATTATTAGGCTATTTTTATTATTATTATTATTTTTTTTTTTAGTAAGTTAGTTAGTTAGTTAGTTACTAGTTAGTTAGAACAGCTCAGTGCCGTGGCTCAGCGGTAGGCACCTTGGCTGGTAATCCAGTCTGGCAGTGTGCTGCAGGTTCGACTCCCGATCCTGACGGCCTTTACTGCATCTCTCCCCATTTCCTGTCAGCCTACTGTCTGTCCCTCCATAAAAAATATAAAATAAAGGTGAAAGCCACAAAAAAAAACATTTATAAACTAGAAAAAGTGCCCCTCGGGGCACAGGTCTCCACCAGGCCAGGTCAGGTTGTGGCCTCCTGGTGGCGCTATAATAGGCCAATGTGAAAAGGGTGCCATTTCTTCATACGCCTTTGATGGCAATTGGATGATTTGAGGCATTTTGTTCCAAAAATGTGTTTTGCAAAAATCAACCTGTTGGTGGCGCTATAACAGGCCAATGTGAAAAGGGTGGGATATATTCCTCAGCCTAGTAAGAAAATGTGTGAAAGATTCCACGTAAATTGCATGCTGTGTTCATGATTTGAGGCTTTTGTTCAAAACGGGGCAATCTTGCAAACTGTGAAAGCCAATTATAGCCAATTAGGATGGAATATGAAATATCGGACAGATCCGACATGAGCACATGACCATAGAGATACTGTGTAACGATTTGTTATGTGTTTTACAAAAGTCGGCCTCCTGGTGGCGCTATAAATGGCAGATGCGGAAAATGCAGGTCAAAGGTTTGTCCTTGGCCTCTAGGGAGTGTGCATGCAACGTTTCACGCAGATCGGTGCAGTTTTAGGTAAAAAATGTGAAAAGCTGCCTCATGTGGCGCTATAACAGGCCGTTCTGGAATATGTGGGGCAGAGGTTCATCGTTGGCATCCAGGGAGTGTGTGTGCAAAGTTTGGCATCTACCGGGTTAACGGTGCCGGAGATTAGCTGGTAACAGACGGACGGAAGGACGGACACACGGACGGAGTGCAAAACATACTCTCTCCCCATGCCTTCGGCCTGGTGGAGACAAAAAAAGAACAGCTCAGTGACCCAAAATGGTTCATATTAATAATACAAAATCGCAGGTCTAAAACGCATTGTGAGCTTGTATTTCATCTATTTCTAAAGTTTGGAGAGAATTTAAATACATTAACTCCTAGACTAGAGTCTGAAAAATGGTCTGTCTCTGACTTTATTTGTCTGACTTTCTCCCTCTGTCTCTTCATGGCGATTGACTCATGAGCCACAGCCTATTAATCACTGGGTGCCATGGAAACAGAGACATGTGTGAGAATGCACACCTGCTCTCCGCCTGTGTCCACAATGTTGAATTCATGGCACCTGTACCAGACATCGCCATCCGCAAATGCCTTCACAAATGATCCAAAACTCATGATTTCTGTCCATGTCACACTGTTCGAACCTGGATTATGATGATGCAACGACTGGCCTATTGGATGTAACACACCTGTCTGTCTGTCTGTCTGTCTGTCTGTCTGTCTGTCTGTCTGTCTGTCTGTCTGTCTGTCTGTCTGTCTGTCTGTCTGTCCACCCTGTGAACAGGAGCGCAGCAAGAAAGGCCGGGGAGCGTTGGAGGGGGGGAAGCAGGGGGAGAAGGATCAGGCTAAAGTGTCGTCACTGACCATAGACCAGCAGCACCCCTGCAGTGATGACCACGGCATCAGACCAGAAATCAGGGACAAATACAGGAGACTTCTGCACCAGCAGGCCAGTGCTTCCAATGTGTGTGTGTGTGTGTGTGTGTGTGTGTGTGTGTGTGTGTGTGTGTGTGTGTGTGTGTGTGTGTGTGTGTGTGTGTGTGTGTGTGTGTGTGTGTGTGTGTGTGTGTGTGTGTGTGTGCGCGCGAGTGTGCGCACGTACAAGCTTTGTTTGCGTATTCTTCATATAGTTATTGTATTTATAATATTGGTGGTTGTACTTGTAGCAAAACATGCTGACTCTACCTGCTTTGTCTGTCTGTCTGTCTGTCTGTCTGTCTAGGTGCATGTTCTGATGGGAGGTCTGGTGGAGTCTCTGTGTGACCTGGTGGAGGAGCTTAAGGAGATACATTTTGTCAAAAATATTGTGTAATTTATATCCAGTACTTTGTATTGTAATAAATGTCTAAAAATATTAAAACAGCACACGTGTGCACGCACACATTCAATGCAAAGGGATTTATCGGCATGAGAAAACGAGAATACGTTTACATTAATGCCAAAGCAAAAGCAATGGCACACACGGTTGCGCGCGCGCACAGACGCACACGCACGCACACACACACACACACACACACACACACACACACACACACACACAATGTGTACTCTCTCTCTCTCTCTCTCTCTCTCACGCACACACTGACGCTCGCTCATTAACGGGAGTGCGGGACCGTAGCTCTGGTCCATAGCCTTACTGCTCATGATGCCGTTGCATTGAAGGCATTAGAGCTATGGACCAGAGCTAACGGGACCGCTGACTCCGCAAACCACGCGTGCCCGTCCCCGCCGCTCTCGCACCCCGTTGTCGTTGTGTATGTGTGCTGTATGCGTGCCTGCCTGCATGGCTAACTGCCGGTATGCTGTGCGGTGCCTGTGTGCGTGTGTGTGGGGGGGAGGGGGTGCCCGAGTGTGCGAGTGATTGAGTGAGAGATGAGCGGCTCTGGCGTGCACGCTGGGTTATCCTTGTCCTATGCGTATGCGGATTTCACGTCTGGCCGATCGGCTCCCATCCGGCTCCTGTACCACTCCGCTGAACGGGGACCGGGTAGCAGGACGCTGCTAGGCCTGCAGCATCCCGTCCGTCGGACTGGCGTTCCCCTTCTCGCTCCGTTCACGGATCTTCAAAACGCAGAGGTGCTGCTTGGCTTCCTACATTTACCGGTCAACGGCGGGAGTGAGCGGTAGTTCAGCCGGTTCGTAGCCTCCTAGGCTCCTGATACGAGTCTATTCCAGCGGACAGGTCGACGTTGTGGAGTAGGAGAGCAGGACGAAGCAGAGAGACGCGGTGTGGAAGGCAGGAGATGAGTGCTCACGGTAAGCACATAGGCAGCATGCGGTGAAAAATGAATAGGCCTACAAATTATAATTATTTTTTAACTATGATTAGGCTATAGGCACATTATATGTTTTACTTTATTTCATTTTCTAAATTTACCAAAAACGTTGTATTTAGGCTATTAACATATAGGCCTATGCCTATACTGTTAGTGCAGAAGGTGTTTTCCTGACAACTCGAACAATGCGTTGACCTGCCCTTAGCTTATTATTGTGTAAGAATGTACACATGGACTGCACATAGCCTATACGCCTACGGTGAGTCAGTGACTGTACGAGGGGGCGTGTGTGTGGGTGGAGGGCAGAGGAGGGGTCTCAGGCCCGGCCAGGCCCGGTAATGCAGCCTAATATGTAGCTACTATGCAGAGCCAGAGAACAGCAGCATGGACGCCCTGGCTGTATCACCACCTGTCAAACGCACCTGCCTGTCCCAGTGCCCATGCGCATGTTTTAAGCAGCGTGGATGACGTAGAGAGGCTGGTACCACGCTCTCCTCTCCTCTCCTCCACACACACAGTCCAGATTGTGGACATCACTCAGTCACTGCAGAGGATAGCAGCAGTGTTATTTTTGGCAGCAAATTTTGATTTTAGTTTTAGTCATAGTCTCTTGAATAGTTTTCATTTAGTTTCAGTCACATGAAATGAAATGATTACTATATTTACCCAGGGTATCTGGGCTAAGCTCAAGAACTTGTTTCCAGCCAGGCCCTGCTCATAGAACATTTCATCGTAGTGGTTCAATGCCTTGTTCAAGGATGGTAATTTTAACGTGTCGGACCGCTGATTCGAACTGGCGACCTTCCGGTATCAAGACCGCTCCGCAATCCGTTCGGCCACCGCTGCCACATTTTAGTCACCCGGAATGTTTTAGCGTTAGTCTAGTTTTAGTCGACTAAATATCATAAGAATTTAGTCTACAGGTGATTTAGTCGACTAAAATGTATTTTGGCGGGCCTTGATAACCGCCGTAATGGCTGATTTTACAATGGCTGAAAATAATAAATAGCCAATCTACAAGCTCACAACGCGTTGCAGCGTGACGCGTTGTGAGCTTGTAGATCTACTATTTTCAGCATGCAACCAAGTGTAAAATGACTTATACTGGATCTCTTGTCCACTAGTCCCTTCCTAACATTTAGTCTAGTTTTTATTTGTTGACAAAAGTGCCAATATATTTAGTCATAGTTACCATGGCTTAGTTTTCATTTAGTTTCCATTTAGTTTTCGTCAGTGAAAAAAGGTAGTTGACGAACATTTTTCGTCATAGTTTTAGTCGACGAAAAGTCGAAAACAACACTGGATAGCAGGCTGCTGCTGCTCAACTCAGGTTTCAGAATTAAACCACAATATGGTTTCAACGACCAGCTTTCTCTGTGGATTGGGACATTAAATTATTCTAAAGAGCAGTGGACTTTAATTCTCCTTTTTATCCCTATTCAGTTCACTAAGGATGCTCCTTCGAAAAAATTGTGATAGAACGTGTTGACCTGCAAATACATACCTCAGCAAAGAAGAGCTGAGGAACTGCATGTGTGTGTGTGTGTGTGTGTGTGTGTGTGTGTGTG
>NC_136809.1:31654367-31669367 GCF_951216825.1 Electrona antarctica | reverse complement strand
ATATCCTCTGCTAACCTTTTTTGTTGGTAGCCAGCAGCCACTCAATAGGAATTAACGGCCAATTAGGCTAGCTTGAAGAGTGCTGAAGTAGACTTGGAGTTTATTAGTACACATATTCTCCCTCATTATGCCTCCTGTCTTGTAACCAGATTGATGTTCTGTCTCTAGAGTTGATCGCCTCCTTTACATTGTATGTAGTCGTACCACCAAGCTACATTTCTGCATTCTTTTTATTTCTCTCTCTCCCTCCCTTTCTGTATCATTACCACTTCCTTGGTACTCTCTGTCCAGTTGTGAAAAGGAACTGGACAATTACTCAAGTAGTGTATTTAAGTACAATTTGAGGTACTTTTACTTTTACTTTTACTAAAAGAATATTTATTGTATACTATATTCTACTTTTTACTCTACATTGAAGAGTTGAGACAAATAACCATTTATTATCCATAATTTATACCTTATGGATAAGGGGTAAGGACATATGGGTCCTTTGGGGGAGACTTAAATGGTTCTTTGTCTGAACTCTTCAATTATTTGCAAACTTTAGTTATAATGTTGTGTATTTTAAAGGCTCTGAGAGATTTTAGGCTAAAATGGTTGCAGAAGAAGTTCTGAAGCGGGCAGGCAGATGGAGATGTTCTCGAGGTAAATTTTATTGCAGACAGTCATGACATCCGACCACCCCAAGAGCCTTGTGACAGACAGCTGTAGTTACAGTTTAAACAGTTTAAGATTGAATTATGGTGCATTTATTCAATTATGGCTATGGGGTCCATCATATTCTACACTAGTTAATTTGCAGGTTTAAATTATTATTATAAAACATACATTAACCAATTAAGCCCTATTTCTGGACTGAATACTGGTCTTTTATTTACTTGTGACAGAGTATTTCTACAGTACATTAATTGTAGCATTGCTACTTCTACTTAATTGTAGCATTGCTACTTCTACTTAATTGTAGCATTGCTACTTCTACTTAATTGTAGCACTGCTACTTCTACTCAAGTAAAGCATCTGAGTAGACTACTTATTCCACCACTGTCTCTGTCTCTGTCTCTCTCTCTCTCTCTCTCTCTCCCCCCCTCACTCCTTCAGTGTCGATAAACCCCACTGTCAGACGAGAGGAGCCTCATCCACCATAGCTGCCCCCCCAGCCCTCTGAGGGGCTCGTTGTTGACTGTTCAATTCCTCTACCACCTCTGTCACCATGACAACCTCAGCCCTGCGACGGCAGGTGAAGAACATTGTACATAACTACTCCGAAGCTGAGATAAAGGTAAGAAGTCATGTGTTGATTCAACGGAAGCGCGTGCAATAAATGTGTTGTAAAATGCTTAAAACAATGTCTAGTTGCTGACAATACTTTGGTAATTTGTTTAATTGAAAATCTCTAAATTGTTTGCAGCCCACCTATCTGACCCCATTAGTCAGAAGGGTGGGCCGTGTTTTTCTTTTAATGATCAATTAATTGTGTTCCGGCTTGGATCAATGGAACTACTGTAGTATGAAGTGTAGATGTAGAGCTAATGGGCCAAATTCACAACGGAAATATAAGACCAGGTGTAAATGAAATGCGTAATGATAGCGTATTTATCCGTCCGATCAAGCTGCGACAAGCTCACGTGTCATTCAGCAAAGGTGGCGTAATGACTTCATTTGTGCGGATCGCCCGTGTATCTCATTTCGCCTCTTTCCCAAGCGATTTGCCTGGTGTCGCCTGGTTTAATGGAACATCCACGCCATATAAGGCAACAGGAAATATCTGTCTTCGGATGAAAAACGTCATCACAGCCTGCAAAATTCACAGATCCCCAAGCTTAGGCTATAAGTTATACACAACAGCATGAGCTTGTAGAGCAGTTTATTTTGACAGCAATGTCAACGGACTGAACGTTATAAAGTATAGGCTACTAACCAACTCGTTCATTTATTGATTTAAGTATATCCTAGGCCTACTTGGCAATTATATTACCTATAAAGAGCCATTTCTATTGAACAATTGCACACTCGCCTTTGCAGAGGTAAAATTAAAATCCGATAATTTTCATTATTTGATTTATTGATTACTGGGGTCAGTGATTCCCTGCCCTGCACTGTCCCACTACATCGGATTTGGAAAGCAAATGGAATAATGTAGCCTACATGGACAGGACAGATTTAATCCATCCCGGACCAGTTTTGCCTTTTTTTTTCTTTCTTTCTTTTTTGTTCTTGAGGGATTAATCCGTTTTTGGACGTCGAAAAAGCTATAGATTTCATCCGATTCAACTAGCTGTTTCCTCATCAAGGTAAGAGTTATTAGGCTATTCTGTGTGTGGCGTCCATGGTCGTGATCAATATACATTATTATAAATTAATACCACGACGCATGGAGGCAGATAGGCCGCGGCGCTCATGCAGCAAAGGCACATGTGTGTGTTGACAATGCTGGGCACATGCATATATTTTTTTTGAGGTTTGGGGACTATTAATTGATTCAGCATGACGACTAAAGCCTTCTAAATAAATATACGCATGCCTTGATCACTGGTACACCACCCTCCGAGCTGACTTGGATCTGAGCGGATTTTACGACCAACGTCCATCAACGTCACGGCCAAGTTCAAGTTCATGAATTCCACACGTAACGTTTGCAATCCTCGTAAATGTCACGATATATCACGAGCGTAAACGGCGGTGTGAATTTGGCCCAATGTCTTCACACAGCTTGCTCTGTCTGATGGTGTGTAGGTACGTGAGGCCACTTCTAATGACCCGTGGGGACCCTCGTCCTCGCTCATGTCAGAGATCGCTGACCTGACCTTCAACGTAGTGGCGTTTGCCGAGGTGATGGGTATGGTCTGGAAACGCCTCAATGACAGCGGCAAAAACTGGAGACACGTCTACAAGGTGAGCTTAATATTATTAATAACGTCTGTCAATTCTCAAATGGGAAACGTGTCATGCAACAACACAGGAATTAGATTTAAGTAGGGCCAGTTGAGTTACCGTAAGTGACATTACTATTATTGTTCACGACACTATACAATTCTTGTCATTTACAAATGTAACTGTCTACTTCTAGATCCAGTAACTATGATAGTACAGTAACTGTTACGTGATTTCAGGCCCTGACTCTGTTGGACTACCTGCTAAAGACAGGCTCAGAGAGAGTGGCCCAACAGTGCCGTGAGAATGCCTTCACGATTCAGGTACTGACCCAACACCGCTGGGGCATGGTCGTGGTGGGTGGGTCACAGATTGAAATAAACAATTCAATATCTATTAATTGTTAAGCCACCATATATACAATAACATTTTATTCACTTTATAAATACTTGCATAATGGGGATATTTGAAATTGTTGACCTGTCATCTGAATTGTTTCCTCGTTTCTATTTTGTCATTGCCAATAAAGCTGTAGGTTGTAGGTTTGTTCCTTCTTCATTTACAAAGTTTGCACTTTGTGGGTCTTTGATGGTTGGGAAGTAGAAGGAAGCCACAGTCCTTGCTAATGTTTGGAACATGTCAAATATGCCCCTCTTCATAGGTCACCTAGACAGTTCTAGTTTGGCTTTGATTGCAGCCACTTTATCTGCCATTCTCCCCTGAAGTGAAAGGAGCAGGTTGAATATGTCACACAAGTAAGCTCGTTTTTCGACCCATTCCACATCATTGAAATATGCTGCCACCCCGGAGCAAGAGATCGGCTTGAGGGTGGCTGTCCTACAGATTTAGAGTTAGAATATTATACAAAAACATATTTTCGTATGGACTGGCATCATGGACCATACGTGAATGGTCTGCCAGGTTGGGGACCCCTGCTGTACAGTATATCTACTGTACTGTATACAGTATTTGTATATGGTCATTGTGTGTGTCATAATCAATTGAAATGTGTAAGGTTCTGCAGTAGAGATTATCATTAAGACACTATTAAGTGGTAACGACAATCTGTTCTTTTCATTTATGCAGTGCTTGATGGAGTATAAATAGGGCTTCACCCTCTACCTACAGTGTCTGCATTAAACTTGCATCCACCCTTGTAACCACTAAGGCCACGTACTCCCCTAAGATTGTCCCATGCATGCGTGGTTCATTCAGACGCTGCGAGACTTCCAGTACGTGGATCGTGATGGCAGAGACCAGGGGGCCAACGTCAGGGAGAAGGCCCGCCAGCTGGTGTGCCTTCTACGGGACGAGGAACGCCTCCGCCAGGAGAGGAGCCAGGCCTTGAAGACCAAGGAGCGCATGGCTGGGGGAGGAAGTAGTGGAGTAGTTGGAGGGGGAGGCGGTGGAGGAACAGGCGGAGGAGGTGGTGGAGGAGGAGGTGGTGGAGGAGGAGGGGGTGGTGGAGGAGGAGAGGGTGTTGGAGGAGGAGAGGGTGTTGGAGGAGGAGGGGCTGTTGTTGGAGGAGGAGGAGCCATGTATGGAGGTGTGCCCCCATCGTACCACCCAGGCAGGCGGACCAGCCAGCCCAGCATGGCTGTGCTCTATGGAGAGGAGTTCAGTCGCTCCAGAGGCTCCCCGTCCTCCTTTAACTGTACGTGAATGCATTTTAAATTGCACCCAGCCTTGTAGGTCTGGGCTGTGTCTGTCTTTTGGCTGTTTATCAGCTTCTCTCTCAGTGACTTCCCCTATATCACTTGGTCAACAGCCACGCCCCGGGTTATTGTCAATGGATAGGGATAACCCTAACCTTAACCTCACACTAAAAAACTAACCCTAACCTTAACCTCACATTAGTTGGGCTATATTGGGACATGTTTTGGAGTCAAAATTAAGACACCCATGGCAGGGTTTCAAGTAGTGATCTCGGGAAGATCTACAGAAGATAATGTCTTAAAGGGGAATAGCCACTCATTTTCAACATTTTACTATGTCATTAATATACCTTTGAGCTGTTGTGAGGAAATAATACAAAAGTCCCCCCATTCTGTGTTTCCTAGAACTGTAGGTCTGAAAAAAATCATTAACATGGTGAATCACATCTTGATGATGTCATCAAGATGTGATTCACCTATTTTTTTAGTAGCCACAGTATAGTAAAATGTTGAAAATTAGTGGTATTCCCCTTTAACACAATGAGCCACAGGGATTGGTGTTCTATCACAGTTTTTTGTTGTTGTTGCTTTTAAGTGTTGTTCTGGATGTTATTTGAAACGCTATCCAGTGAAAACCACCTGGGAGGCATTGCAGGACGTGGCCATTGACCAAGTGGTGAAGGGAAAATGATGTAGTCGTCTAGCAAGGTTAACCACTAGTGGGCTGGCAAACTGGCCATCAGTAGAGGACTATGCTTGTACTGGGCAGATATAAAGCAGATGTTTTATTAGTGTGAAATCTTGGTTTAAGTGAATTAGGTTTCCCCGGGTTAAATCAAAGTTTGGGGGAAATGAGCCATGGTTGGAAATCAACATAGTTAGTCAGGCAGAGTCATATCATTAACATGCATCAGGTGCTTGAGGCTCGAGACGATCACTCACTCAGATGATCAATAATGCCATGTCAGGCTGCAAACATTCAATGTCCCTAATTATTCCCTCAACATCTCTTCCTCCTTTCTTTCTTTGCCTCCATCTCTGTATTCACGCCTCACTCTATTCCCCCCACACCCCAGCCTCTTCCTCGTCTCCCCGTGCAGCGTCAGATCTGGAGCAGGCTCGCCCTCAGACCAGCGGGGAGGAGGAGCTTCAGCTGCAGCTAGCCCTCGCCATGAGCAGAGAGGAGAGCCAGAAGGTAATAGCACAGTAAGCACACACAGACCTCACATAAAGTACAGTACAGTACTACACTGTACAATCCTCAGTGTTCATTTAAGTGAAAATGTTCAAATGGACCATTTGGTTCAATTGGTATCCAGAAGAAGAAGATGTTTTGATGTGATTGTGCATGTGCAGTAGGCACCAGGCACCCAAATGAGATGATCGTAAAATGACTAAAGCTGTGTAGGCAGAAAGACCTACAGCATATCATTGCTGCCGGGGAGGAAACCACCTAACTCGCAGGGACTTAAGTTACCCCCAATCCGACTTGATACTGAGTACCAAGCAGGGAGGCTTTGGGTCCCAGTCTTTGGTATGACCCGGCCAGGGATCGAACCCCAACCTCCCCGTCTCAGGGCCAAAACCACAAGGCCACTGAGCTGGTCCATGAGTATGCATTATACGGTTAAATTGTGATCTGAACAGTTCTCCGCCCACTAACCTCCCTGCTCTCCCTGGTGACCCTCCTTCCTCCCTGAGAGGATTGAGGAAGGGTATAACCCAAGGGGCCAGTGAGGCACTCCAACGTTGAAGCACTGGGCCCTAGTGGTAAGAGGAGGGACTACAGGCGGACCCGTGGATTCATGACCGGGAAACCCGTGCAGCTGGGCTTTAACATTGAGCGCTCGGTTGCACTTCCGCAATGCGGAAGTAGACGTTTTGAGACGGTCCTTCCGGGTGCTTCGCTTCCGGGTGCTTCGCGCCAGATCAGTCTCTATCCTTTTATATACTCTATGGTATAACCTATAGCATATCTTATACTCCATTATGCAAGGGTGTCACTTACAAGCTAACGATGAGTATGCTCCTTCTCATCCGTCTCATGACTGTGGTGATGTAGGATGTCTCTGTAGACAAATCCATGCAGGCTACCCTGGGTGCAATCATAGCTGCTGTGTCACGCACAGCTTGATATGGCAAAGCAAAGCAAAGTAAAGTTACTATATTTACCCAGGGTATCTGGGCTAAGCTCAAGAACTTGTTTCCAGCCAGGCCCTGCTCATAGAACATTTCATGGTAGTGGTTCAATGCCTTGCTCAAGGGCACTTCAGCGGTGGTAATTTTAACGTGTCGGACCGCTGATTCGAACTGGCGACCTTCCAGTATCAAGACCGCTCCGCAATCCGTTCGGCCACCGCTGCCACTAGCAGCATTACTCCATGGATTTGTCTATGGTCTATAGCATGGATGTGGTGATGTAGGATGTCTTAGTAGGACTGTGGTGATGTAGTGTCCTTATGTGCCCTTGCCTGCTGTGTTGTTCATTCAAAGGGAAAACCAGCCCAGCCTGAGTAAATGAACAACTTAAGCCCTATTTTATATTTCATTGCATGAAGGTGTTGCACAGAAATTGCCAACATATAAGCTCACAACGTGTTGTGGAGTGACGCATTGTGAGCTTGTATAGGTCGGCTATTTATTTTCACAATTTTTGAAAATTGTTGAAAATGTCCTCATAATGACAGGCCTAGATCAATACTGCAATATAGAAATGCTCTTTTACAAGTAAAAGTCTGGAAGTCAAAGTACTATACAAAAGTAATCAATACAAAAGTATTGGCATCACATCAAAATGTACATAAAGTACCCAAAGTAAAAGTACATATTATGCAGAATGTCCCATTTCAAGTTTTCAAATGTATAAAAATCTACAAACTCACAATATGGTTGATCTCTCTTCCGTTTGCTTGTCCAAACTCACTCTATGCCCTTCGTCAGCTAATAACACACAAACAAACAACAACAACAACACAGATGCTGTTGTTTCTCTGGGTCAAGCCAACCACAGTGTTTCTCCATGTGTCTGTCCACAGCATTGGCGTAGTAATTATTCTGATGGTATCATAATGCCGTCCCTTGCAGGAGCATCGCTGTCGCCAAGGAGACGAGTCTTTATTGAAGAAGGCCCTGGATAACAGCAGGCAGGATGGCCAAACAGGCACACGAGAGGTGGGTGTGTTGGTGAGGGGAGGGGGGGGGTGCTGCGTGTGCATGCGTGAAAAGACTGGCAGATGCGCGTGTGTGTGTGTGTGTGTGTGTGTGCGTGTGCGTGTGCGTGTGTGTGTGTGTGTGTGTGTGTGTGTGTGTGTGTGTGTGTGCCTACAATGTGTGTGCCTACAATGTGTGTGCGTGGGTGGGTGGCTTTTGGAAGGCATTGAAGAGGAGTGAGTGTTTGGTGCATGACTGTACAACCACTTGTCCTATGCGAAAGGTTTTTTTTAAAGTCGATAGCCGATGTACAAGTTCACAATGCATCACAAATACTGTAGGGTTTAAGGGCATGGGGGAAATGATAGAGAGCTGAGAAGGAGGAGTTGTATGCAGAACGGTAATGACTTAGTCTCCTCTCTAACCTTGAGCTCAGCGTGACATTTGCCTGAAAACATGCTCCTTATCATGCAGCGTACCAGCAATCTTACTCATTGGCCTGTCACGAACCAATTAGAATCCCCCACTGTCTTCGTTTCCATAGCTTGTGCTTGCTCATCTGTTGGTTTTAGTCCTCCAAAATCAGAAATATATGCAAAAAATCACACCCGTGTGTGACGGGTGCTCTTATCAACATACACAATTTGCATCCTCACTTTTCTGCCGTACTTCCGGCCGAACCAATCAAATCATCTCAATTCCGTGATCAACCAATCAAATCATCGCTATGATTCACACAAACACACAATGCTGGGCATAGGAGGGGATAGCGCCGCTCAACAAATATATGGTTCTAACCTAGGAGTAGGAGTCTTGTGCACAGCACCTTCCACCACCTTAAGCACTGCGAGTCTACGACAGCAGTCAGACTGTTCTTCATTATAATTAGTTTTCTTCCCTGATAGTACACACGCACGCACGCACGCACGCACGCACGCACGCACGCACGCACACACACACACACACACACACACACACACACACACACACACACACACACACACACACACACACACAAACACACACACACACTTTTCACTCTTATACACCTAATACACCTATAAGATGTAAGAATAAAGAATACATTGGTGAGAGGGATGAGAGGTTTACCAGTGTGGGTGTTGAGGAGGGAAGAGAAGGTGGGGAAGAGCTTCCTTGGTTTAGAAGCAGAGGACTGAATGAGGACAGCAGAGAAGTAACATGAAGATACTTGTCTGTAGGCAGGTTGCAGTCACCCCATAATAGGGACTTTAAGCAATGACGGTTCTCAGGATGGCTCCGCTAGGCGGAAGTACAGCTGCTATGACGCAATCGCCATAGCAGTCAAAATCGTTAAGCAAACAGCCGTCAGCGACGTGTTCACACCCCTTTTTGGTTCCCATGGTGATGCGTCTATGCAGCACGTGTGTGTGTGTGCGCATGTGTGTGTGACACCGTGTGTGTGCGTGTGCATGTTCACTATAATAAACATTACCAAATCGTTATGGCTATCAGTGGCACACCTAATGAGCTATGTAGCCTACTCAAACTATGCCGGTGACAAACCAAAGCTAACAGTTGATCAACTAATGTTGACGATTATGATGAATGTGTGTGTAGAAGGCTACTGAAACGTTTTGAAGGCAAAAGCTTGCTACAAGTTGTCGCTTCTCTGAAGGGGCAGAGCTTGCATTCATTTATAGCCTGATCTTCCTCTCTGTAGTCCGCCATGTTGGACCTTGTGGACGTATTTGGTCCTTCGCCCTCTGAAGCTCCTTCCCCCTCTAATGACCCCTGGAACACCGCCCAGCCCGCCTGTGATATCACCTCTGACCCCTGGGGCTCTATAGGTGAGTGACTGGTGGTCACAAACAACCAAAGACATATACACAAAACATTGCAGAAGCCTTGTATCTCTGTCTAAAAAAAAAGTTTGTTAATGTTCATAAAGTAAGGCACTGCTTCATCATGCAACAAAAGTAGCACAAATAGCCGATCTACAAGATAAGATAAGGCCGTTATTACTCCCGCTGGGGAAATACAGGCGCCAAAGGCAGTTACAGCAATTAAAAACAGATGGAAACTAAATGGAAAGCAGATAGAGCATGATGGAGAGACATCACCCTCAAGGCAACACCATCAGTAAGGTGGCAAAAAGAAAGAAAGAAAAGTAATGTAATCTCAATTCGTAGCATCATGATGTGATATTTGTTTTAGAACGGCAGTTTTTACTATTGAAAGACTATTAAAGTGATTATTTTTAATGTGGGTTTTATACATATTGAACCAATGAAATGTATAAACAAGAGGTTGTGACTAAACAGTAACTACATGCAGTGTGTGGTTGTGGTGTGTAGTGGAAAAGAGGTTATTGTTTCCTGAAAGGTAGTGGTTTTCGACATACAAGGTTTCCACCCGACAGCAACGAGGGGCATGATAACACCAATGCTATCTTCCTACATTTTCATTGCAGTGTGTATGGTTTTCTAAAATCAGAATGCCTAGACACAGCAGTAAATAGCCAAACACAATCACTCTATTTTGGTTAGTAAACAAATGAATGATTTCGCCCTGAACTGGGCAGAAAACAAATCCTCTCTCCCTGTCTCAGCAGCAGTCCAGTCTAGCACTCCTGTGGTTGGTAGCCCTTGGGCTGCCCGCACCTCTGCCACAAACCTGTCCAATCCCTGGGCCCCATCTACAGACTCCCCTTCAGACCCCTGGAAAGCCACACCTACGTCTTCCAGCCCCATCAATCATGGTTGGGAGAGTCCTTGTCACACAGGTGCTGTTAAGAAATACTCGTGGTCACCCTCACAAGCGCTCATCATCAATCGTACTCAAAGTCATACAGTGTTGAGCAATATGAATGCAACATTAATGCACACTTTGATGATTACATTGAAGCTATCTGTACAATGCCATATGAGTCAAAATCAAATTATAACATTTTGTGTTTGTTTTTGTTAAAAGGTAAAAGTTATATTATTCTGATAGTAATCACTGTTATAGTGTTTGTTCAGTAACAGTGAACTCCCCAGCTTTTTAGTAATTAGAAAATGCATATTCAGGTGGCTTGACAATTGAGCACCCATTTATGAGCTTCAGTTCTTTCTGCTAGTTTCATCACTTCCAATTTCACTTGTTTATCCAGTCTGTGCTCCTGATGGGATGAAATTGGTATCCCGAAATGAAAATGTATTTTTTGTTTGCTTAACGAGGTGGAGAGATGGAGAAACTCCTGTTACTGAACAAATGATTACTATCAGAATAAAGATCCATTTAACACTTATTTTAACAACAAATATCACGTACCTTTATATGATGGCATATTTGACAAACCATGTACTGTACTCATCAGCAGTCATTTTGGTGTACAGGGACTGATGAGACAGATCCATTCTCTGTACAAGAAGAGGAGCGGCCTAAAAGGGAAGCTCCTCAATTCTCCCCCCAATCTGTCAGAGTCACAGGTAGAATGACCCTTTCTCACAGGCCATATTCAAAAAAAGATTTTGTCTGAGTAGATTTCAAACAAAGAACAGTAAAAGTGCAAAAGAATATAACTTGATTACATTGAATGCTTGGCACCAGTCTGGTGAGGGAGGGTACGCTTCACATCCCCATTCCCTCGCATTCTCACAAGCCTTTTGAAATGTATTTCTATCCTCCAGATGCAGATGTGGATGAAGACCCTTTTGGCGTAAAGGATGATCCTGACCCATTTTGTCGAGTAGAGAGAGAGCTTGACCCATTTGGGGCAGAGCCCCCAGTGAACCCCCTGGTAAACGGTGGAGGCACCGCCAGTCCAGAGATGTTTGACCTGTCCCGTCTTGCGCCTCCACTCGGTGCCCCACATAGACGCATGTGTCGGACCCCAGAGGCCTTTTTGGGTGCTACTGGGGCCTCCCTGGTCAACCTGGATGCCCTCATCCCGTCCAACCCACCTACCACGCACAATAACCCCTTCCTCTCAGGTGACTTGTTTTACGCACACACACACGTGTGCGCACATGCGCACACAATTGTAATATTTCATAAGAATTGTGACAAAATGTCAATCTGTATTTTCCTTTCTCCCCCCCCCCCCCCCCCCGTCACCCATTTGCAGGTCTGAGTGCTCCTTCTCCCACTAACCCGTTCCACTGCGACCAGCCTCGTCTCACCCTCAACCAGATGCGGCCGACCTCTACGTCCCCACTTCCCCCGCACATGCTCTCCTACAGCCCCTCCCTGCCCCTCCCTCTGCCTCACCAGCCCCCCGCCCTCCCGTCCTCCCTCACCCAGCCTCCGGCCGGCCTCCTGGACCTCCCCTCTAATCTCCCGCGGCCTCTGCTCCCCCTCTCCCCCCGGCCGGCGTCCAACCCAAACTTACAGGCGCGCACACACAGCCACAACCCTTTTCTCTGAAGCTCTCGTGCCCGACATTGCCTTCATCTCTCCCTGGGCTGTCGGGGGACACTGTGGAACGGACCGTTTCTAGTGGGCTGGGCCGAATCTATGTCTCTGATCGAGACTCTCGCTTAGATTCACAAAGCCTGCACTGGCTTGAACTGAAATACAGATCCGGAAGTCTGATGTCGGTGTGAAGACTGTGAACACTTGAAATGGAATAAGCTCGGACTGCTTGTCTTTGTGGAAAGATACCTCAGCTGCTATATCTTGAATTCTCGAAGAAAGAATCTGCTCACATGCACACGCTGTGCACGCACGCACACACACACACACACACACACACACACACACACACACACACACACACACACACACACACACACACACACACACACAAAGATGCAAACATATACATACAGGCACACATGTACATGGTGAAAGTAGTCTTTCACCATCAACATCTTTCACCATCAGGGATGCCTTGGTCACCCTGAGTGTTTGGAACAACAGGAAATGTTACTATTAACCACTTACCCTATGTGCTTAGTTGTACAACTAATGACAAAAATAGCTGTTCTACAAGCATACAATGTGTCACAGTTGTGAGCTTGTGGATCTGCAATTGATCGCTATTTTTGAAAAAGTTTTGGTGTCCCAAAATAGGGACACCAGGGTTAATGTGGTTAATGGGATGAAGCCACTGATTGTTGATTGTAACCTTCAGCATTCACTGAAATCCACCAGGATCCTTACTGCTGCTTTTTCACCGAGAGCATGAATGCACCACCTCCAACCCCCACCTCCCAAGCTCTAGGCCAGGATGACACTACATGCCCCTGGACCTCCCATTATATTAATTAAACAATAAGATGTAAGAAAAAAAACATGGTGTCATTTTAACCCCCAGTAGGAATCTTTCTAACTTTTTAAAGCAATTTGGCACCCGAGCCTGGCTCATTCACCCAATGCACACATACCTTCTGCTCCTGCATCCTATAATAACTTACAGTACACTTAGTCGCACAGCAGTTTCACTCACTGAAAAGAACTGCATTTTGTTTAAAATGCAGGGGAAAAAAGCTTGAAAAGCTGTTATTTTCCATAAGCAACATTGTCATACGACAAAGTATAAATTAGACTTTAGGCTTTTACTCCAGACCCAGCTTATAGGAGAACTTCCTCTCTTTTGATGACTTAAATAAGATAGTTAGCTTCCTCATTATTATGGAACAACAGAGGAAGCCACACCTATTTATCAAAGTAAAATGCGAAACAATCAAGTCTTCTCTTCTGCCCATGCACACTATTTTATGTTGCCTTGTCACACTAGACATAGCCAGCTCAACACCCACTAAATCAAACGTAGCTATCTCATCTCATTTTGGGGCTAATAGCCACAGCAGGACGCAATTGGAGAGAAAACGAGACTCAACCAGCTCAAATCAGATATACCAGGTTGAATTTTAACTTAAGCAAATCACGGATTGTAACCTATCAGACCTGCGTGCCTGTCTCTACCGGCTGACCCACAATGCATTTCAGTCTGATTCACATTGGTGCAACTGAAGAGGACCTCAGGGAGAACACTCTGTCCCTCAGCCAATGAGATTCAACCTAATGGAGTGTACAGACACCAGGCTTTAGTAGTGCAACTTAGTGACAGAATAACAGAAAGTCCACAGGTGGGAAATGGAAGACAGGGGAACACAGAAGAAAGGAGAGAGGGACAGAGGAAAGATATACATGCATATATTGTAGATAGAATGAGTTCTTTAATGGTGGAACTTATTCACAAATGGATAAACAGGGTAAACACAGCCGAGGTTAATATGATTAATTCTCAGCTGTGTGCCACCAGTAAAACCTAAAAGAAACACACCCAGAATCAATGTTATAACCTTCAGCTCAGCTATCCATTTGTGAAACATGTCTCTCTCCTTAAATGTGGTAGGAACCAGAGGAACTGTGACAAGGCAAGATGTTTGGTCATCACTGCACTGAACTCGGACTATGAATGTGAAATGCCTGCCTATAGATAAACACAGGCTTGGTACATATCTAATTACTTATACAGTATTACATATACATCAATAAATTAATGGTGTTTGCATTACAGGTGGAATGGTGTTTGTATCTGATTGTGCTGTTTACAGGTAATTGTATTGATTTGGTGTTTCTCAAACTCCAGGTGGACGGGAGCAATAGGGGAAATAGACGTAGGAGTGCTGCCAGCATTGCTGCAGAGGTTAAAGTGGTGAGGGGTCAGCCTGTCAGTGCTCAGACCATACGCCACACACTGCATCAAATTGGTCTCTATGGCTGTTGTCCAAGAAGGAAGCCTTTTCTATAAATGATGCACAAGAAAGGTCGCAATCAGTTTGCTGTAGACAAACAGACTAAGGACATGCATTACTGGAACCATGTCCTGTGGTCTGATGAGACCAAGATAAAATTATTTGGTTCAGATGGTGTCAAGCGTGTGGCAAACAGGTGAGGAGTACAAAGACAAGTGTGTCTTGCCTACAGTCAAGCATGGTGGTGGGAGTGTCATGGTCTGGGGCTGTATGAGTGCTGCTGGCACTGGGAATCTACAGTTCATTGAGGGAACCATGAATGCCAACATGTACTGTGACATACTGAAGCAGAGCATGATCCCCTCCCTTCAGAAACTGAGCCGCAGGGCAGTATTCCAACATGATAATGACCCCAAACACACCTCCAAGATGACCACTGCCTTGCTAAAGAAGCTGAGAGTAAAGGCGATGGACTGGCCAAGCATGTCTCCAGACCTAAACCCTATTGAGCATCTCTGGGGCATCCTGAATGGCTGTGTTTTTTGTTATTTTGAGGCGAAAATAAAATCTACACTGATATCCAAGATGTACACTGACACTTTACATTGTATCAAAGTGTCGTTTCTTCATTGTTGTCACATGAAGAGATATAATTT
>NC_136809.1:31641867-31649367 GCF_951216825.1 Electrona antarctica | reverse complement strand
AGATTCAAAGATTTGCCAAAAAACGAAATCAATCACGTTGTGAGTTATTATATGTTTATAAGTATTATTAGTGGTTATTTTATGTCTTAACTCTACTACATTTCAAAGACAAATGACATACTTTTGACTCCACTACATTTCTAGAATGTCAGAAATGTTGTAAAAAGTGCATTTCAGACAAATAGATTGAACAAATATGTATTATAGAATGAGAATACAAGTGTGCATATACTATTTTATCTTGGCGTCCGGCTCTGCTACATTTTTCTCCCTGCTGAGCAAAATTATACAACCATCATTAACCATTAAGAGCAGGGTCCAGGGAGATAGATATACAATAACAACTTGCATAACACTGAATGAGCCCCTCGAGTATCTGACTGAACTAACTCCGTAAGCAAGTGAAAGCCATAAAATATAGCCTATACTCAAATACTGAAGTATTACATTACTGAGTGTCCACCAGTATGTACACTGTACACTAAATCAACATTGTGTGTCTTGTTATCGAATCTTGTGTTTTATAATGTTATCTTATTCTGATTGAGAATTCCTCAAAAGCATTGTTTATTTATAGGTGTCCTTATGGCTGGTTGTCTTTGCATTGAAATGTTATCATGTCTGTGTGTCAACAGTCCATCATCATGCCAGTGCACAATGCATCCTGCTGGCTGACTGAATGTCTGCAGGCCATAGTACAACAAGACTTCACTGGTTCCATGGAACTGTCTGTCTATGACGATGCCAGCACTGTAAGTGTGTGTGTGTGTGTGTGTGTGTGTGTGTGTGTGTGTGTGTGTGTGTGTGTGTGTGTGTGTGTGTGGGGGGGGGGGGGGTAATTCGTGTTTATTTGTGTTTTGAATGCAGGTATGTGACTATCAGGGTTGATCATAAAGATACGTTATCTGTGTGTGTGTGTGTGTGCGTGCGTGCGTGCGTGCGTGCGTGCGTGCGTGCGTGCGTGCGTGCGTGCGTGCGTGCGTGCGTGCGTGCGTCTCAGGATGACTCGAGGCGTGTGTTGGAGGCCTGGCGGGAGAAGCTGGAGGAGAGAAGCATCTCCATGGTGATCTCAGGCCATACCTCTGCTCAACCTCGAGGAGGTCAGTACTCTGCTGCTGTTTGGTCAGTGATCTAATACCACAATGTATGCTCCCATCCTGCTAAATCGATTGATGTAATACTTTTTTTAACAAAATGTATTCAAAGGATAAGCAGGGACATTATATGCATTCTTTTACAACTAGTCAACTAGTAAATCCACTAGTCGACCTTGTTGGTACTAGTTGACTAGTTGATAAGAGAAAAAAAGGGTTTTTTTACCCCCGATTTTGTAGGCCTCAAGATCAGGTAGATTATAGTTATAGTCAACAAAGTACACCGTTTTTAAGTTTTTAGTATTTATTTCCAAAATAGGTAGTTAAACAACTAGTCGACTAGTAAACTAGGCAACTAGTCAACTAGTAAAAATGACTAGAAGTGAAAGCCCTAGTACAACCCCTTGTTTTTATATTTTCTCCCACAACTCCCTTCTACCGCTCCCCAACTCTCCCCATCCAGCCACCGATTGATTGAATACTTTATTAGCAGGTTTGTTAACAGTACAGGTAGTAATATAAAGGATAAAACAAAATGACCCAGGGCTTGTTTTCATTGTGGTCCATGAAGTAACTAGAGTGGCCATCATTTATCAATTGAATGTACAGACCGCCTTAAAAGTTTGCCTAGGAATGACCGTGGGGCACGTGAGGTATAGTGATCCTATACAGCCAATCCTAGCGGAATGTTTTTTTAAATCTCATGGCTAGTCAAACTCAAACAAGTCAAACTCAAACAAAGTTTTGTGACACACGTTACTGCAGTAAAATTTGTTCTCCGCATTTGACCCATTTCTTGGTGTCGTGAGCCTTAGCCGTGCCGCGCTCGGGAATCATTTGATTAGTTGATTTGACCCCCCAATCCAGTCCATCGATGCTGAGTGCCAAGCAGGGAGGCATTGGGTCCCATATTTACAGTCTTTGGTATGACCCGGCCGGGGATCGAACCTTGACCTCCAAGTTTCACGGACACTCTAACCACAAGGCCACACGTCCTTAAATATTCTCAAAACGCCCCGATTTGACACATTTTCACATTTATTAGTTTTTTTGCTATTTTGGATGTTTAGATGACAGATGGTCAGCCAATGCTGCTCCGCTTGTTTATGACGGAAACAAGCTGTCTGCAGACCAGACGTGAGCTTTGGCGTGTTGTACGTCAAAAGTTAAAGTCACGATGGAATGATAAATGCAGACAATAGTGTTGTAGTACTTGAGTCCGGTCTCGGGCACCAGCGCCTTAATTTTCTCCGTAGAGGGATAGGTATACAGTAGGCTGACAGGAAATGGGGAGAAAGAGATGGGGGGGGGGGGGGGGGGGGGGAAGTGACAGTAAAGGCCGTCGGGATCGGGAGTCGAACCTGCGGCACCCTGCCAGACTGGATTACCAGCCAAGGTGCCCAGACGGCTACGCCAGCCGCCCGGGCCAGGTTCAGACTTTTTGGTGTAAGTAGAAACATAATGCTGATCTTCTGTAATGCTGAACTGTAAAATACAAATCTGAGATCCTTAGATTAGCCAAAATGACACCTCAGATCACCCCCCAGGTCATCTTTGAGCAGGCCACCATTGGACAGGTTAAGAAAATTGTGTCTGACCCCTCCCATGTACTATACCCTGAGTATCGGCTAATGCCATCAGGTAGGAGGTATTCGTGCAAGTATAATAGGTACATGCATTCCTTTGTCCCTCTGTCAATCACACTCCTTAACAGAGTCCTTGCAGAGGGCAGACAGGGTAGGGGTCGAAGGTTTTGAGGTGATGTTCTTCCCCTCTTTTGCACTAGGTATGGTGGTGTGTGGTATTTTAATGTTGTACGGGTCACTGTGTGCCTTTGTTGTCTTGTATTCTGTATTCTGTATTGTATTGTATCTGTATCTGTATGCTGCAGGGCGGGTCCTTGGGGTCCAAGACAAATTTCTCCTTCGGGAGACAAAATAAAGAAACCTTGAACCTTGGAGTCCACATTTTCATTGACTCAGTCTCGTCTCGGTCTCGCCCTTAATTTGTCTTGGACTTGACTCTGTCTCGACCAAGGGACTCAGGATTATTCCCCCACCGAGTGGGGGAATACTCCTGAGTCACAGGGAACCCTAACATTACAGGGAACCAGTAACATTACAGGGAACCAGTAACATTGGAAAGACAACACGCACACAAGTTAAGCCTTTGAACTGATTTTACTGCAGATTCATTATATTTTGCAGTAATTATGTTAGGGTGACGCTCGAGATAAGCTTACAAATCTGCAGGAATCACTGCTTTAATCTAATAAATATTCATATATAAGGCCAACAATGTATGTTTTTATTTTAAGATATTCTTTATTTCCATTAAAACATTTTAAAAAATCCACCATAAAATGGGGTTGTGACTCGTGGCATAACATTTTGTAGAGTAACTTTCAACGTTTCGATCACTGGGATCTTCTTCAGGAATAGGTATTCCTATTCCTATAATAGTTTTCCTTACCAGTGTTGTGGTCTCTTATTTCGTTCTTTCTTTTGTCCAGCACCTGGGCTAGAGTGGATGTGCATGCCCTATCACCTTTATAACATTTTGTGGAACCCCAGATCTAGACATTTCTCCCATCAGGGCTTCTTCATGTTTGTCAATGACAAACATATTGACCTGCAATTCATTATTGTGGAACATTTACTTTTTGATAACTCAAACACCTGGGCCGGCAAGCACTTAAAGGCACACTTCACCCCTTTTTGCAAAAAAATATATGTTAATGACGTTTAGAAGATTTAGAACACTTTCCTGGGGGTCTTTATGTGTGTAATATGTGGTTTTAGATATTTTAGATTTTTGCATTGAGCCCAGTGTCTCTGATCTGATGTCATGGACACTGGGCTCACTTACTTCCTGGACTACATCTAGGACTACATGTTGTCTCAGTAAGACAGCCCTCCCCCTATCCACAAGGAGGAGCAGTACACAAAAGCATTATGGGAATTGCAGTCCAGGAAGGACGTGAGCCCAGTGTCGATGACATCAGAGACACTGGGCTCACTGCTAAAATCTAAAATATCTAAAACCACATATTACACACATAAAGACTCCCAGGAAAGTGTTCTAACGTGTGTCCCTTAAACCGATCACACACTTCAGACCAGACATGGTAACTCTGAGTCAGATTATTTCCATGATCTCCTATGACTTGTGCTGCACATTGCGGTAAGGTCTGCGCACTACAGTATGCATGCCGCAACATTGCGGTAAGGTCTGCACACTACAGTACGCATGCCGCAACATGCGTACCATAGTGCGCAGAGCTTGGTGCAGCATGTTGTGGACCTTGGCGCCCAAAGTAGAATCTTTGTATTCTATGTGTGCTATTATGAAATTGCTGCCAGCTGAATTGAAATGAGAACTGAAGCTGGAGAGAGTGTGGAGAAATGGAGGAACTGTGCATTGATGATGTTCAGATTTATTTATTGGATTTAACAATAAACCCCTTGATGTACCATCTCTGCTTTGAGCGCTTTCCTTTGTGCCAAATGGAGTGTGCTGTGTCTTATGTGAAAGAAGCACAGCACTAAGACACAGATGTGCATATATGTGCACGCACGCACGCACACGCTCACACACACACACTGATCTGTTGTGTTGTGTTCTTTCCTGTTCTGTCTTTCAGTGGGTTATGCTAAAAACATGGCCATAAGTCAGAGTTGTGGACGATACCTTTGCTTTCAGGACGCGGTAAGTGTGTGTGTGTGTGTGTGTGTGTGTGTGTGTGTGTACACACGTGTGTGTGTGTGTGTGTGTGTGTGTGTGTGTGTGTGTGTGTGTGTGTGTGTGTGTGTGTGTGTGTGTGTGTGTGTGTGTGTGTGTGTGTGTGTGTGTGTGTGCTTCACTTCTCTACCCAGGTGTCTTTCATAAAACATGTCAAAAATAACTAGAGCATAGCGTTCTGCCCAATATGCGCACACACACACACACACACACCAGGTGACTTCAGCCTACTGACTATTTGACAGGTCTGTCAGAGTATATGACTAACAAGCTAAGGGACTCAGAATTTATTGTAGCATTATGGTTTGTCAGTGTGTGAGTTTGTGCATGGTTGTACAGTATGTAGTATCTTGTGGGCGAATGTGCATGTGGGTACTCATGTGGGCACCCACATGTGGGCTATGGCATATGCACATTATCCATACACATTGTATGCATGTATCAATGTCTTTGTTGAAATATGACACATAGGACACTCATGGAGCACATAATAAATATGATGGCAGTAGTAGACCAAACTCACCATCAAAAAACAGACAAAAAAGCTATTAGTCAGATTCAGCAGCCCCTCACCATGCACCCGCGCAGCCAATCTACAAGCTCACAACACGTTGCATTGGGACGCGTCGTGAGCTTTGTAGATGGACGGTTTTCCTTTCTTTGCTTTATCGTTCATTAATCGTAATCGAGGGAAAGGTTTGTGATATTAGTTTGAAGCTATATGGCATCAGCCCTACTAGCCAGTGTAAATGCATGTGTCTGTGTGTGTTTCAGGATGATGTGATGTTGCCTCAGAGGGTGCTTCTGCAGTACGAGTCTTCTCTCCTCCATCCAGATTGTGTAAGTGTAAGATCTCCCTCTCTCCTCTGTTAATCTGCCCCCCCCCCCCCCCCCCCCCCCCCCCATCCATCCATCCATCTGAACCAATCACTGTGGTATTCTCTCCCTCATCTCTTTGTTGTTCCCGCTTTCCTTCAAACCCTCTAGTCTAAATCAAACATGTTTGTACATGTGCGTGCGTGAGGGCGTGCGTGGGCGGGCGTGTGTGTGTGTGTGTGGGCGGGCATGAGGGCGGATATGTTTGGCATGCAGAGTGTATCCGGTGTGGCCGCCTGCTGAGACCAGCCAGGTCGGGTCAAGGGTGAAAGGTTGTGTGTGTGGGAGGCGAGGGAGACAGGCTGGAGACAGCCGGCTTGCTGCCCTGCACAAACAACCTGCCTCTTCTCTCTCTGTTTTGGACTTTTCAAGTCTAAAGTGCCGTTGACAGCAAGCACAAGAACTATGAAGAACGATAACTATAAAGCCCACACAATTCATTTCAAATCATTTAACATTTTTATATGGGCCAAGTTCACAACAACTTCTTGTCTCAAGACATTTTACATGTAGAGCAGAGACCTGACAACCCCAGCAAGAATGTTTGCAACAGTGGCAACGAAAAACTCCCCCTTAACTAGAAGAAACATCAGGCAGACTCAGGCTTTAGGGTGTGCGGCCGTCTGCCTCAACCGTGTTGGGCGAAAGAGACAGAGGAGTGAGAGAGAGAGGACGAGAGACAGAGTGAGATACAAGCAAATAAAGACAACGGTGAACAATATAGATACCGTTCTTATCGTTCTTGGTGTGAGTGGCCCTTATGTCTCCTGTCAACTGTGAAGTGTCTCTCTTCACAGTGAATCCTTGTTTGTGATCCACAGCACGCTGCCTTTCTCTGAACTCTTCTCACTCGTATGCATAGAATAGAGCAGAGCACGGTAGAAGTGAGAAGGGTGAAATGGGCTAGAATTCAAGTCAATCAGTGGTTTTCTAAGTAGAGTGGTTCTTAAATGGATTCTAGGGTTCCCCAGCCAAATTAGGAGTAGTTTAATGTGTGTGTGTGTGTGTGTGTGTGTGTGTGTGTGTGCGTGCGTGTGTGTGTGTGTGTGTGTGTGTGTGTGTGTGTGTGTGTGTGTGTGTGTGTGTGTGTGTGTGTGTGTGTGTGTGTGTGTGTGTGTGTGTGTGTGTGTGTGTGTGTGTGTGTGTGTGTGTGTGTGTGTGTGTGTGTGTGTGTGTGTGTGCGTGCGTGTGTGTGTGTCCTGCCAGCTGATTGGCTGTAGAGTACGGAGGGATCCAGAGGGATCTACTGAGCGCTACACACGTTGGATCAATTCAACCACTCAAGACCAGCTTGTTACCCAGGTAACCAGCCGCCCGCTTGTTATGTGTGTGCGTGCTTGCTATGCACGCGCAACGAATGTGCGTGTGAATATGTACTGTATGTATTGTATGCATGTCTAAACATGCACTGTGTGTGTGTGTGTGTTTCTCTATTAACTCAATGTGTCCGGGTAGCTCAGTCAGTAGAGCACTCGCCTTTTGACTGCAGTGCAAGGTCATGGGTTAGATCCCGGGCACCGCCTCAGCGTATGAGGAGCACTGCTTGATGTCGTGCGGTAAGTACTGGGAGCTGATGGTAGGTGTTGCGCTCCACCTCAGCATTCCACCTCTCAGAGGTCTAGCGCATTGAAACGGGGATAGACTCACGCACCCTGGCTGATACCGACAATAAGCCTCTCTAACTAACTTACTTAATTAACTCGATTGTATGCCTGTTTCCAGGAGTGTCTGTTAAAGTCGTACGATTTGTCACACGTTACCGCAGTGACTTTTGTTCTCCGCATTTGAC